>NC_056726.1:1024083241-1024171330 GCF_019279795.1 Protopterus annectens | reverse complement strand
GGACAACTGGCCATGGAGAGACTGCCACAACCAAAGTGGGACAGGTGGTGACCTTAGTCGCTGCTCCTATGTCGGTGCGCGCTGACATGCGGCTGTACACCTTCTCTGAGTGTAAACACTGACGGTGCATTGCGGATCTAACGCGGTCTTATGCGTATCCTTTGCTCCTTGGACGGGTACACTTATTCCTTCGTGGCTTCTATTTGCTTCTCCGTTAATTTGGGACGGGGACTATGTTGCATACTGTAATGCGTGCGTTTCATTCTGCACAGGACCTGGCTGCTGCCATTACTATTGTGGGCGGACTGTGGCTGTCAGCACATTAGGTTGCTCACCTCATGCCGGCTTAGACACGCCTCCAGACGCATCCTACCTGGGCTCGCTAACGTACACTACGCACGTGTCTGTGATTCCGGTGCACTCTCATTAATATGTATATGGCGCTACTGCGCCGGCTATTCCATGCACCGCCGGCGCAGGCCTTACGCCGGCCTTGCGCCGAGCTTCATGAATCCCGGGGAATGAGTCCATATCTCTCAACTGTCCAGATTTTTACCTAATATTTTTTGGCAGTTCTCCATAAAATATGTAGTTTCTTGGCAAATCATTAAAGATTAAAGTACTAAATAATGGCAGATTTTTGAATTTCAGGCTTTGTATTCTTCAAAAAATGCATGTTAATGTAACATCTGCTTGTTTATAAGAGCAATAACTTTTGTCCTTGATTGGTCCTTGTCCACACTTCTTGGGCTAAGAGGTTTAGAGGTATAATTTGGGCACTGGGCAATGTAACCAAATTCAGATTTTACTTGGTTAGTGTGTTGCAGCAGAAAGACTTGATTTTAAGGCATCTCATTTACTGGATGTAAAAGTAATACACAGACCTTGGGAAATTATTGTTCTATGTTATTAACAAATACTATTAAACCAACTGCAAAAAAAATGCTTCCTTGGCCAATTTTTCAAGATCAAAATTATTAGTTGGGCTAAATATTATATAATGGATGAGAACAGAAAAGAGAGAATGGGAAACCATGTTTGTGGACACTGTATTTTGACTTTCTTTGAAATGTAGGTACCATGTTTTTATACTTAACGTGTTAATTTCCAATTAACTGTTAAAATATGGAAGTAAAACAAAATTGTGCCAGCATTTCATTTATGTAATGCCAGTCTGCAGAATTAAAGTTAGTTGATCTCTAGACTCATCATAACAAAATGATTGCATTCAAGATGCAAAATAAAACTTTTATTAAGTATCATGAGTCTTTTTATGACTCCACAGTGATCCATTAATGTTAGAATGTTAAATAACTGTGCCTCTTTGTAATGTAAGAATCAAAATGTCTAAATCAGCATTGTGCAAAAGGATAGTAGGCCTATGTGAACAGCAACATTTTAAAGAATCTTGAGATTTAGCATGATTGGATATATGGTTAACCTGCAGGAGTTGGGAGAGGGTATCACCAGATACAGTTATTAAACAGATTTACATATTAGTTAAAATATTCAAAATTATTTCCTTATATAGCTTAGAAGAAAAAGTATGCACACTTGCATCTTTGTTATGTTTAACCACTTAACATATAGCTAAACTCATACCTGATATACTACTTTAACAGACTCATTTCACTGGAAATCAGACAGTTTAGGAAGTTTCATTTAATCCAGAATTGTGTATTAATTTAACATGTTATTCAGCACTGATTTTACTGGACTTGGTTCTAGTTATTAAAATGAATAAAACAATTGGTAGCAGTATTATATACTTCTAAATGTAGTCACTAAAGATAGCTGTTATTTGACTTTTGGATGATTTCACTTTGAACCATTTGTCTTTATGCAGCAGCCTCTAGTCACTACATCAGACCTTGATACTGCAGGAGCTGTGCCACACGCATCAGTTCCCAAATCTTTTTCACTGAGAATTTTGTCTTTGTACAATAGCCTGTGGTCAATAAATCCAACCCTGAAACTGCAGAAGCTCTGCCACAAGGGCCAACTCCCAAACATTTTCCCTGAGAATTTTGTATTTCTACAATATGGCAGCACCACTCATGGTTATGCCTGCTCCAACTGTTCTTACAACTCCTTCTGCTGCGTTGTATATTGGTATGCTGTGTTGTGTATCAGTCTCCTCCAGACATAAGCGATAGTAAGCACCATGACCACCTGGCATTCAGCCTTTTTCATAGATTTGGGAATGCATGGCTCACTCAAACAGCACAATGTCTGTTCAGCTATGTCTTTTTGGAAGTAAGCCATTTGAAAATGATAGTTTAACACTCTAGCAGTAGAGATGCCCCAGCCATATGCTCACTCCCTTATCCTGCCACTGACTGAGATTCTTTGTTGGGAGGATTTACAGCAGTGATGTTGTTGGATAGTTCTCTCTTTCTCTGTCTCTTCCTCTTGGTGGCTGCCCATTCTCTAACTGTAGATGGCCTTAGGGGTACTGAGAATCTGGTCAGGATTTATTGGGGTAGCTTCAGCAGTAACAGACTCTTGTTATGCCCTGCTTGCATTAGGTAAATCATAGGGTTAGAAGGGGTATCACCCAGTAGGTCAACATGGCAGACATTAAACTTTCAAAAAACATCTCCTTTTCTGGGAAAAGATGATCAGTGGGCCAGGATTCCCTTTTGAACATGATTTCCAGTATCTTGATAAATTTGATGGCTTCTAGATCAGTTTCAGGAGTGAGAGACCCTTCAGGCATTTAATGTGCCTCTTTTCACATGTTAATCTTCCAGGGTTATCTGATGGGAGTCATCCAAATTCCCAGAAGTCTCTGCATGGGCCTCCTCAGGCTGCTGGATAAAGCCTTCAGGTCTGTTCTGTCCTTGGAAAGAATGATGAGTGGGCCAAGGAACAAATTGAAGGGTATCAAGAATTGGATCCAAGGTCAAGGAAGTGTCTGCAATAATACTTGTGAATGCAATCATCCTCTTGATAGGTGTAACCCTATCAGTACCACACAACTCCAAACTGGAGCCACATTGGCTCCCACTGAAGGGAATTTCAGCAGCACTGAAGTCCTAGGACTAAAACCTTCTGGAATCAGAGTACTTAGTTATGGAAATATCTGATGGCTCTTCCTACAGCTATGAGTATGATTGTATATAGTGAATATCCATGTAATAATGCATCTATATTTTATTAGTAAGTATCAGGCTAGCTACTCTTGTAGGACATTTTAAGCCTAAGTAATTTATATAAAGTTGAAAATCACACCTTATATATTGTGTCTGGGAGGTTAACACCTTTACCATTATGACAACCCCCAACCAGAAAGAAGCACCTTTGCTTGTCAGTTGTTACTTCAGAAAAGAACATTTGGTAAATTGATATATAACAAAATGTCAGATTTGGCGGACATTCAGAAAAATATAAAATTTGGAGCATGGATGAAATGGTGGAGGGATAAAAATGACACAATAATTTTTAAATTTAATATTGTATAAAGTGTACATATTTATTTTGTACATTTGTAAATATGCAATACACATTGCTTCCTTTTGAACTGTATAAAAATACTCTCTACTTTTCTTTCTATAAGTGCCATGAGATATTTTACATCCACCTGAGTTACCACCAGTGCAAGCAGATAAGACATTGGTTTAATGAATCATCCAAAAAACAGCAGACTTTACTGTAGTGTCAGTACTGAAAAAGTAATATAAACATCTGGAGTGGGAATAGAAATCACAGCCTTTTGATCTTCCAGTACCAAAAGCAAGTGTGTCATCTGCTGAGTCACTGACACTAATTATATATGAGCTGTAAGGATTTCTACTCTATCACCTATCAGGTAGTCTGTAATGCACTGCATATGACTGACACTCTTGCTGCAAACCACCCAGTCAGTGCTCACAACTCCTATATAAGGCACACTTGTGACTTACAGAAACAGTTGGTGCATGGTAATTCTACCCAGGGACACCTTATTGGTGATGTTGGATATGCCCTGTTGTCATGGTTAATGACACCTATCAGAAACCCCAAGTCTATTGCAAATAATGTCTACATCTATGCCCTCTCATAGACTCATGTCATTGTCAAATGTGTTTGATCTGCTTAAGGTCTGTTTTGCTGTCTGGATGTGCCAGGAGGTACCCTGCAGTATGACCACAGAACTTGTTTAATATACTCTCAATATGTGCTGTGTTAAATAATATCATTATAAGCAAACTGTTACAGCAGGGTCGACACATTCAGGAGGGATGGCATCTAAGAATCAGCACTGGAGGAGGAGGCTAACAAGGCAACTAGGGAGGAGCCAGCTGCAGCAGAGGGTGAAGGAGGAGATAATTGATGAGGAGTCTGGGGAGGAGCAAGCTGCAGGGCTGGACTTTACCAGATGAAGATGTCCATAGTGTGCCATGGCACTGGCTAAGAGGCAGCATTGGCTTCATAACTATCTGTTACAATCAAGCATTATGCATGTATTTATTTATTTATTTATCTTATCTATCATTTGTTTACCAGGAAAGTCAGACTTGGAATTAAGCCAATTTTCAGCTGTGGCCTGGGGAGAAATGCTCCAGATACATATCTTCACAACATGGGTGGAAACTGGAGTATCCGGAGGAAATACACATGAATGCAGGAAGGACATGCAGACTCTGCACAGAAGGCACCCCAGCTGAGAACTGAACAAGAGAACCTCTTGCTGTGAGGTGACAGTGCAAGCACTGAACCACTGTGCCATCATTATGTAGCAAAGAAAATTGAATACATGCAAACTTTCACAGAGGCTGTGCTATTCCATGCCTAGACTGGCCATACTGTGCATCAGACATAGGCTACTCAAGTAAGAGAGTACAGAGGACAGGGCACAGTTACCACCATATGTAAAGTTATAGAGGGCACAGTGAAAATGGGTATTTGTGTGTGTGTTGTTACATTTGTACATAAGATTTAGGATGGTAGTATCAGACCTGGGGAGTGTGGTGGGGAGGCTGGTGTGTACTGGCCAGGGAGGGGAACTCTCATTTGCTGTGTGTGTGTGTGTGTGTGTGTGTGTGTGTGTGTGTGTGTGTGTGTATGAGTGCGCACGCATGTGTGTGTGTGTGTGTGTGTGTGTGTGTGTGTGTGTGTGTGTGTGTGTGTGTGTGCATGCGCATGCACCTGTGTGTGTGTGTGTGTGTGTGTGTGTGTGTGTGTGTGTGTGTGTGTGTGTGTGTGTGTGTGTGTGTGTGAGAGAGAGAGAGAGAGTTCTAGGGTACCAACTACAAATATAAATGCAGACAAGCATGTCACTATCCATGGGACTACCTTCTTTTGAGAAGTTCATAGGCACTGTCCAGACCATGTTGAGAGGATGTAGTGTTTAGTGAACATGGATTGACTGAGCATGAGCACCCCACCCACACAGATGCCCACATTGCAATGTACTTCCTTCAGCAACAAGATGGTGGATCTTCCTTGACTACTCTTTCTACTGTCTTCTAAAATCTAGTAAGCAAATCGCCTCAGAGAAACATTCTATTGTAATTGTCTTGCCCTCATGCAGCTACATTAGGATAAAGCTGGGGTTTTGTAACCACTTACCCCAAAAACTATATTCATCTTAATGACATATTTATTTTTATACATCTTGAAAGAGCTTTGCTATACTCCTGATTATTGACACTATATAACATTGTATTGCTATTTAATGCCTTGTAATAATCCTGAAACATTGCTGTTTAATGCTAATTTATAATGGAAATTGTATAATATGTTGGAGCATTTCTCCCCAGGCCTCCGCTGAAAAAGGACTCTTCAACTCAATCAGATAAACATGGTCAACAAATGTAAAACAAATAAATAAAAATAAAAAATGGCACTGTGTATATCCAACCATGCCATCTTCCTTCCACTGTGGGTGTCAACATTTACAATTAATATAGATCGTCCATGGGAAGTGCATCTGCTGCAATGTCTGGTTGCACAAGGAAGCTAGCATTTTACAAAGTCCTTGGGCTACATGCCCATGATGTTGCATATCTGACCCATTATCTCTCAGATGTCAGTACAGAGCGTGTCTGCAACCTCTACCAGGTTAGCATACACTACAGTTATGTTAGCCTATCACTCTGTCATAGCATTGGCAATAGGCAAGGTCCTGGCCAGCCGAAGTGGTGGATGTTACTCATGGTGTGAACTGCCACAGGCACAACATACACACATCTCTTCTACTTTCTCAGTGAAGCATGCAGCAACTAAAGGAGAGTGCATTGCTGGGAAGACATCCTTTCCTAAGTAGATCTGTGTGCAACATCCTGTTTTTGTGTGTCTTCTTTTTTATTTATTTATTTATTTTATTTTACATTTGTTAACCGCGCTGGTCTAGCTGGATACATATCCGTTTTCAGTAGAGGCCCGAGGAGAAAAGCTCCAATACACAGTGGAAGTACATATTTAAATTACAAGATTCAAAGTATTGTTACAAAAAAGAGAATATAGCTTACATATGCAGGAATGAAAATTTACATAGATGTTATATAAGACAAAAGGACAGACAGGAAGTTATACACAAAACATTGATTTCGTTAATGATACTGGAAAATAGACTGAAATCAGAGATTTTCCTTATTACTAAAAGGAAAGAGAGATTTTAGAGATCTGCAATTAGGGAAATGGGCTAGGGATATGGGACTAGAAGTTATGAGATATGTAGTTAGTCAGGTTCTCGACATGGGCATGTCCATTGTGTGGAGAGATATTCTTTAAGGTTAGATTTGAACTGATTGAGTGAAGTAGTAAGTCTAAGGTTGTTTGGCAGGGAGTTCCACTGCTTGCCAATGGAATTGGCGTAAAGGGCATCCCCACCTGAGTTTTTTGCTTTAATGGTTAGGATCTGGATGCTGTTTGATGATCGGAGACTGTTGAGGTTAGTATATGGAGTCAGAATTTTGCACAGTGAGGGAGTTCTATCAGGATGGTTGATTATTTTATAAGCTTCGGCGAGTTGGCTAAGTTTGAGGAGATTTGGCAGTTCCAACCAGCCAAGTTTTCGCAGATTAAGGCAATGATGGGTTCGATAAGGGGAACCAGTAATAAATCTGGCAGTGTGGTTGTAGGCAAGAGAGAGCATGTTAAGTTCACGTTTATTGAGAAAAGAGAGGATCGGGGAAGCATAGAGGAGGGAAGAGAGCAGATGGGTGCGGGCAATAGTTAATTTGGCAGTGGGAGTTAGGAAGTTTTTAATTCTGTACATAGATCCTAGTTTTTTGTTAACAGACTTTACTGTTTGGGTAATGTGTATGTCGAATTTGAGCTTATGATCAATAGTGACACCTAGCAGTTTGGTACTGGTGACAGGGGTTATGAGGGTCCCATTATTGGATTTAATATGAAAGGTTATGTTGTTAGTGTTTGGGAGTTCTTTGCCTAGAGGTGAGAAGACGTTGGGGAAGAAAAGTAATAGTTTGGTTTTAGCTGGGTTAAGTAGGAGTTTTAAGTCAGTGAACCATTTTTCAACTAGTGAAAAACAATGTTGTGTGGTCATTTGGAGATTCGAGAGGGAGACGTCGGAGCAGATTAAGGTGGAGTCGTCGGCATATTGTATGCAGGTGGATTTAGGGATGACTGATTGAAGGTCATTTATGAAGATGGAAAACAGAAGTGGGCCCAGTATCGAGCCCTGAGGAACACCTATGGTATTAGGGAGCAGTCCTGATATTCTGTTTTGCCACAGGACAGCTTGTTGCCTACCAGTGAGGTAGGCATTGAACCAGTTTAGTGCTGGAGTGTCCAGGCGTAGGGTTTCAAGGATGTTGAGAAGGAATTGATGATTGACCATATCGAATGCTTTTGATAGGTCCAGAAAGAGGGCAGAGGATATGAGTTTGTTATTACGATTGTTGTTGATTGAGTCAACAAAGGAAAGGAGGGCAGTAGTTGTACTATGGTGTGGGCGAAAACCATGCTGGGCATTGGACAAGAGATTATTAGAGGTCAGATAGTGAAGAAGTTGTTTGTGGATGCATCTTTCCATGATTTTCGCTATCGGGGACAGAATGGCTATTGGTCTATAATTTGACGTTTCCAGGGAGGTACCTCCTTTGTGAAGTGGAATGATATAGGAAGTCTTCCAAATGGAGGGAATGTTCATCTCAGTTATAGTTCTATTTATTAGGATTGATATGGGGTAGGCTATTTCATCAGACGCAATTTGTAAGAATTCCGCAGGAAGGTGGTCAGCTAGGGTGGTTGGTTTGAGTTTTTTTAGGAGGGAGCGTACATAGGAGGAAGAGACTGGCTTTAAATTGAAGGGGGTAGGGGTGTCAAGATGCAGTTTAGCAGCAGGTGGGGAAGTGGAGGTAAGGTGACTGGCTAGGGTTTGGATAGTCTCAGTGAAGAAGGAGTTAAAGGTGTTGGCTACTTCTTCTTGGCCTTTCTCTAACAGTTTCTCAGGGGTTGGGGTGGAAGTTTTGCCTGGGTGCAGAAGGTTGTTAAAACCTGCCCAGAATTTCTTTGGGTTGTTCTGGTGTTTTTGCTGGAGGCTGCAGAAATATTATTTTTGTCTTGGGTAATGGCAGTTTTAGTGGCGTTTCTTAGTTGTTGAAATTTATAACGGTCTTGGGGGGGTTTTTGTGGCTCTCCATTTGTCCCAGGCTTGGTCACGAAGTTTGATTTTGGATTTAGTATCACTAGTGAGCCAAGGTGCTATGCGAGTTTTGGTTCTAATTTGTCTATGTGGAGCATGTGAGTCAAGTATCTTAAGGAACGTGTCATTGAAGTGGGACATACTCTCTTCTAGTGAAAGAGTCTTTAATATGGTCCAGTTGCAGGATTTCAGGTCGGCAAGAAATAATTGAGGGACAAATTTTTTTTTTGTTTCTGATTAGTCTATATAGGGGGGTGTTAGAAGTTGGGCATTTATGTTTAATGATATAAGTTATTAGGTGATCGCTGAGGTCACAGGGAAGGGTACCAGTGGTGTAGTTATTAGAGTCTCTATTAGTAAGGATCCAGTCAATAATACTTTCTTTTTGAAGTGAGTTGCCTATTCTGGTTGGGGATAGGATATTTTGGGAAAAACCATGCAGGTTAATAGGTTGTGGAGTTATATGGGTAGAAAAGAGAGACCAGTCAATGTTGACGTCTCCAAGAACTATGGTTTCTTGTGGGTAGTTGATGGCTAGCCAGCTCAGGGATTGCTCCAGGTTTTCTGTGTTCTTCCCTGGTGGGATATAGGTTACAATAAGGTTGATGCGTTTTGAGTGTTTAGGCAGACCTGTAGGGCTATAATTTCTAGGTTTGAGATCTTAGGAGGTTGTACTTGGTTCTTCAGGATGTTCAGTTTATTTTTAAACATAATAGCTATTCCTCCACCTTTTTTCTTTGCACGATCAGCCCTGAGAATATTGTACCCGGGTGGGAGGATCTCTTCATTCTTAGTAGTGGGTTTTAGCCATGTTTCGGTTAGACACATGATGTCAGGGAATGAGTAGCTATGATGGCGTGAAGGTTGTGAATTTTGTTGTTAATGCTTCTTAGGTTCAGGTGTAGTATTAGAAGGAGTCAGTAGATTTTCGGGTTAAATTATGGGGATTAGAAATTGGCATAGTGGTCGGACCTGGGTTTGGGTGAATATCTCCGTCGATGTTAATACAATTTTTCAAGTAAACTAAAAATCTTTGTAATTTAAATAGGATTTTGAGATTAGTTTTGTTATGTGGAATTTTAGGGTGTTGAAGTGTGGGGTGGACTATTTTGGGGATACATTTTGTCCTGGTAGATTGAGGGTGGAATATAACTGACATGGAGATTGAATTGGGAGTTGGTGTGGCACTTGAGGAAAGGAATACCTATAAGAGTTTGCTTTCCATATATTGTTAGGATATAGGTGGTGATGAGAAGTATAACTATGATGGGGTAATAGGATAAGTGAAATTTGCCAGACTGAAGAAGGGAAAACGGTATGCAGTGGGGGAAGAGACTTTGTGTGGGATTTGTTAGAGGGTGTGGGCCTTGGGGTGGGAGGAGTTATGGAGTTTGACAAGGGAGCCTTGGATTTGTTAAGTGGGAAAGTGGGAGGGACTATTTGTAGCTATAAAAGTAGGGATACTGGGGGCGGGTGGGATAAGGTGGCAGGGAGGGGAGCGGAGCGGGGCCTACACCGCCAGGAGATTTTGCAGGGTCTTAAAGGTAACAATTGCCACTAGTATAACTCAACACAGTGGAGTTACTAGTGCTGATATTTATAATGATACAATTTTTCCAGGCTTTGTATTATTAAAGTCTTCAAGTTAGAGTGTCAGGTTCTTAACAAGGACAGTATAGTTCTCTCTGAATAGGGTAATAATGCTTTGTGTTTACCCTGAGTTTTAAGAAGAGTTGAGGCTGCAGGTTTAGTTTTCGTTTGTGGTCCTGATGGGCACGATGTCAGGTCTTGGGAACCACAGGAAGCTAGGCAAGGGAGGGGGCTACCTATGATACAAGTGAGGGAGAGAGATATAAGTATTAGAGTTAATAAGGTTGAAATTAGTACTAGCAGGCTAAGACAGCTATCCTGTTTAGCCACAAACACACTCAAATGCCTTCATATTCCATAAAGTATGCATTTAAAGAAAAACATTCAAATACTATGAAATGGCATCTAATGACTTCAGCTTAGTTAAATACACAGGAGATGCTGTAAATAGTTTCAAATGAGATTAGATCTGAGTCGCTATGTGTTTAGATAAGAAAGACGCTAAGCGCAAGGCCTGCAACAACAAGTAGCCATCAGGAATGCATTAAAACACTTTTAAATACTATGGAATAGGTTCTGATACCTTCATCTGCAACAAGTAGTAGCCATCAGGAATGCATTAAAACACTTTTAAATACTATGGAATAGGTTCTGATACCTTCATATAGATTAAATACACAGTCAGTTGCTAAATTTTAACTTTAAATGACTTCAGCTCTAGGTCGCTAATGCGTTATGATTAAAAGATGCCTAGAGTTAGTCAGCAACATGTGCAAGCCTTTGCATAATCTTTAAAACACATTCTTATACATAAAATAGCATTCAGTTACTTTAAATGACTGCAGAATAAGTCTATGAGTTTTGATATAAAGACACTAAATGTAAGTCAGTAACATGTGCGAGCATTTGCATAAGCAGTAAAACACATTCAGGTACTTTTAAAATAGATTCAGTTGCCTTCATATACATAAAAATAACATTCAGTTACTAAATTATAACTGGGGCCTACACCGCCAGGAGATTTTGCAGGGTCTTAAAGGTAACAATTGCCACTAGTATAACTCAACACAGTGGAGTTACTAGTGCTGATATTTATAATGATGCAATTTTTCCAGGCTTTGTATTATTAAAGTCTTCAAGTTAGAGTGTCAGGTTCTTAACAAGGACAGTATAGTTCTCTCTGAATAGGGTAATAATGCTTTGTGTTTACCCTGAGTTTTAAGAAGAGTTGAGGCTGCAGGTTTAGTTTTCTTTGTGGTCCTGATGGGCGATGTCAGGTCTTGGGAACCACAGGAAGCTAGGCAAGGGAGGGGGCTACCTATGATACAAGTGAGGGAGAGAGATATAAGTATTAGAGTTAATAAGGTTGAAATTAGTACTAGCAGGCTAAGACAGCTATCCTGTTTAGCCACAAACACACTCAAATGCCTTCATATTCCATAAAGTATGCATTTAAAGAAAAACATTCAAATACTATGAAATGGCATCTAATGACTTCAGCTTAGTTAAATACACAGGAGATGCTGTGTAAATAGTTTCATATGAGATTAGATCTGAGTCGCTATGTGTTTAGATAAGAAAGACGCTAAGCGTCCTGCAACAACAAGTAGCCATCAGGAATGCATTAAAACACTTTTAAATACTATGGAATAGGTTCTGATACCTTCATCTGCAACAAGTAGTAGCCATCAGGAATGCATTAAAACACTTTTAAATACTATGGAATAGGTTCTGATACATTCATATAGATTAAATACACAGTCAGTTGCTAAATTTTAACTTTAAATGACTTCAGCTCTAGGTCGCTAATGCGTTATGATTAAAAGATGCCTAGAGTTAGTCAGCAACATGTGCAAGCCTTTGCATAATCTTTAAAACACATTCTTATACATAAAATAGCATTCAGTTACTTTAAATGACTGCAGAATAAGCTTATGAGTTTTGATATAAAGACACTAAATGTAAGTCAGTAACATGTGAAAGCATTTGCATAAGCAGTAAAACACATTCAGGTACTTTAAAATAGATTCAGTTGCCTTCATATACATAAAAATAGCATTCAGTTACTAAATTATAACTGGGGCCTACACCCAGGAGATTTTGCAGGGTCTTAAAGGTAACAATTGCCACTAGTATAACTCAACACAGTGGAGTTACTAGTGCTGATATTTATAATGATGCAATTTTTCCAGGCTTTGTATTATTAAAGTCTTCAAGTTAGAGTGTCAGGTTCTTAACAAGGACAGTATAGTTCTCTCTGAATAGGGTAATAATGCTTTGTGTTTACCCTGAGTTTTAAGAAGAGTTGAGGCTGCAGGTTTAGTTTTCGTTTGTGGTCCTGATGGGCGATGTCAGGTCTTGGGAACCACAGGAAGCTAGGCAAGGGAGGGGCTACCTATGATACAAGTGAGGGAGAGAGATATAAGTATTAGAGTTAATAAGGTTGAAATTAGTACTAGCAGGCTAAGACAGCTATCCTGTTTAGCCACAAACACACTCAAATGCCTTCATATTCCATAAAGTATGCATTTAAAGAAAAACATTCAAATACTATGAAATGGCATCTAATGACTTCAGCTTAGTTAAATACACAGGAGATGCTGTGTAAATAGTTTCAAATGAGATTAGATCTGAGTCGCTATGTGTTTAGATAAGAAAGACGCTAAGCAAGGCCTGCAACAACAAGTAGCCATCAGGAATGCATTAAAACACTTTTAAATACTATGGAATAGGTTCTGATACCTTCATCTGCAACAAGTAGTAGCCATCAGGAATGCATTAAAACACTTTTTAAATACTATGGAATAGGTTCTGATACCTTCATATAGATTAAATACACAGTCAGTTGCTAAATTTTAACTTTAAATGACTTCAGCTCTAGGTCGCTAATGCGTTATGATTAAAAGATGCCTAGAGTTAGTCAGCAACATGTGCAAGCCTTTGCATAATCTTTAAAACACATTCTTATACATAAAATAGCATTCAGTTACTTTAAATGACTGCAGAATAAGTCGCTTATGAGTTTTTATATAAAGACACTAAATGTAAGTCAGTAACATGTGCGAGCATTTGCATAAGCAGTAAAACACATTCAGGTACTTTAAAATAGATTCAGTTGCCTTCATATACATAAAAATAACATTCAGTTACTAAATTATAACTGGGGCCTACACCGCCAGGAGATTTTGCAGGGTCTTAAAGGTAACAATTGCCACTAGTATAACTCAACACAGTGGAGTTACTAGTGCTGATATTTATAATGATGCAATTTTTCCAGGCTTTGTATTATTAAAGTCTTCAAGTTAGAGTGTCAGGTTCTTAACAAGGACAGTATAGTACTCTGAATAGGGTAATAATGCTTTGTGTTTACCCTGAGTTTTAAGAAGAGTTGAGGCTGCAGGTTTAGTTTTCGTTTGTGGTCCTGATGGGCGCGATGTCAGGTCTTGGGAACCACAGGAAGCTAGGCAAGGGAGGGGGCTACCTATGATACAAGTGAGGGAGAGAGATATAAGTATTAGAGTTAATAAGGTTGAAATTAGTACTAGCAGGCTAAGACAGCTATCCTGTTTAGCCACAAACACACTCAAATGCCTTCATATTCCATAAAGTATGCATTTAAAGAAAAACATTCAAATACTATGAAATGGCATCTAATGACTTCAGCTTAGTTAAATACACAGGAGATGCTGTGTAAATAGTTTCATATGAGATTAGATCTGAGTCGCTATGTGTTTAGATAAGAAAGACGCTAAGCGTGCGTCTGCAACAACAAGTAGCCATCAGGAATGCATTAAAACACTTTTAAATACTATGGAATAGGTTCTGATACCTTCATCTGCAACAAGTAGTAGCCATCAGGAATGCATTAAAACACTTTTAAATACTATGGAATAGGTTCTGATACATTCATATAGATTAAATACACAGTCAGTTGCTAAATTTTAACTTTAAATGACTTCAGCTCTAGGTCGCTAATGCGTTATGATTAAAAGATGCCTAGAGTTAGTCAGCAACATGTGCAAGCCTTTGCATAATCTTTAAAACACATTCTTATACATAAAATAGCATTCAGTTACTTTAAATGACTGCAGAATAAGTCGCTTATGAGTTTTGATATAAAGACACTAAATGTAAGTCAGTAACATGTGCGAGCATTTGCATAAGCAGTAAAACACATTCAGGTACTTTAAAATAGATTCAGTTGCCTTCATATACATAAAAATAGCATTCAGTTACTAAATTATAACTGGGGCCTACACCCAGGAGATTTTGCAGGGTCTTAAAGGTAACAATTGCCACTAGTATAACTCAACACAGTGGAGTTACTAGTGCTGATATTTATAATGATGCAATTTTTCCAGGCTTTGTATTATTAAAGTCTTCAAGTTAGAGTGTCAGGTTCTTAACAAGGACAGTATAGTTCTCTGAATAGGGTAATAATGCTTTGTGTTTACCCTGAGTTTTAAGAAGAGTTGAGGCTGCAGATTTAGTTTTGAGTTGTGGTCCTGATGGGCGCGATGTCAGGTCTTGGGAACCACAGGAAGCTAGGCAAGGGAGGGGGCTACCTATGATACAAGTGAGGGAGAGAGATATAAGTATTAGAGTTAATAAGGTTGAAATTAGTACTAGCAGGCTAAGACAGCTATCCTGTTTAGCCACAAACACACTCAAATGCCTTCATATTCCATAAAGTATGCATTTAAAGAAAAACATTCAAATACTATGAAATGGCATCTAATGACTTCAGCTTAGTTAAATACACAGGAGATGCTGTGTAAATAGTTTCAAATGAGATTAGATCTGAGTCGCTATGTGTTTAGATAAGAAAGACGCTAAGCGTGCGTCTGCAACAACAAGTAGCCATCAGGAATGCATTAAAACACTTTTAAATACTATGGAATAGGTTCTGATACCTTCATCTGCAACAAGTAGTAGCCATCAGGAATGCATTAAAACACTTTTAAATACTATGGAATAGGTTCTGATACCTTCATATAGATTAAATACACAGTCAGTTGCTAAATTTTAACTTTAAATGACTTCAGCTCTAGGTCGCTAATGCGTTATGATTAAAAGATGCCTAGAGTTAGTCAGCAACATGTGCAAGCCTTTGCATAATCTTTAAAACACATTCTTATACATAAAATAGCATTCAGTTACTTTAAATGACTGCAGAATAAGTCGCTTATGAGTTTTGATATAAAGACACTAAATGTAAGTCAGTAACATGTGCGAGCATTTGCATAAGCAGTAAAACACATTCAGGCACTTTAAAATAGATTCAGTTGCCTTCATATACATAAAAATAGCATTCAGTTACTAAATTATAACTGGGGCCTACACCAGGAGATTTTGCAGGGTCTTAAAGGTAACAATTGCCACTAGTATAACTCAACACAGTGGAGTTACTAGTGCTGATATTTATAATGATACAATTTTTCCAGGCTTTGTATTATTAAAGTCTTCAAGTTAGAGTGTCAGGTTCTTAACAAGGACAGTATAGTTCTCTCTGAATAGGGTAATAATGCTTTGTGTTTACCCTGAGTTTTAAGAAGAGTTGAGGCTGCAGGTTTAGTTTTCGTTTGTGGTCCTGATGGGCGTGATGTCAGGTCTTGGGAACCACAGGAAGCTAGGCAAGGGAGGGGGCTACCTGTAATGTCCAAAGTTTGTAGTTTAAGCAAGTCCCATTAATTTTTGAAGCAGCCATTTCCTAGAACATTGACTGCTTCTCCAAATGACTTGTACAGACTCTACAGAAGAGCTTAAACAGCAGAACATCACCATTATCTGTAAAACGTACTCCAAAATTCGTCACCTATAGCAAATCATGACAGTAATTTATAATCCCACTATCACTAACCACAAAAAGTAAAATTCTTAAAAAAAATAGCAATTTAATAAAAAAAAAAAAAAAAAAAAAAAAAAAAAAATTTTTGGGTTGGGTACCATAAGCACAAAAGGTATGGATTGGATTCAGAAGGGGTTTGTTCACATGTATGAAGATACTTGACCATGTGAGGACATAGCCAGCTGTCCATCACCAACAGATATTCTGGGTGGCTTGGCAAGCTCTGCCCTTACATCTAGGACTCCATCGAGGAATGTAGAGATGTCCGAGTTCCCACTGCAGAAAGGCATGGACCTCCTCAGCCTCATTTAAAGGTGGTGTGGTCAACATGCTGCCTTACATGCACAGAAAGGCATGGACCTCCTCAGCCTCATTTAAAGGTGGTGTGGTCAGCATGCTGCCGTACATGCTTCTGTGCCTAGTAGTTAGAAGGGCTTTAGCAGTAATTATCAAGTCAGTAAACTGATGTCTCACTTTCAGGTAAGTTCTGTGCTGGCCACCAAACAGCATTGATGTCATTAACCACAACTTGCCTGGCGCAGTCATGAAAGTGAGAGTCTAATTTCTCATGGTTGATCATCTGCCAACCATGAGCATGGCAATCTTGCAGCACGATCTCATTCTCTTCATGGGAGAACATGTATTTATGTTTATTTATTTTATTTTACATTTGTTAACCGGGCTAGTCTAGCTGGATATATGTCCATTTCCCATATTCTGGCATTCGCATGTGGAATCAGAAATAAAATGTATGCAAAAACAGTCATATCCCTATTTGCCATATGTCTACAGAGCTATGAACTGCTTGTGTGATATAAGATGTGATGCCTTGCTCTACCTAAGCAGAGAATATCCCACAGAGTAATGTCCTGTGTCTACTCTGACACAACTTCCTCTCCCCACATCCAAAAAAGGACAATATTGGAAATGTGGACTCCATGTGGTGAATGCATTATGGCTTCTGACAGTACTCAGTTGTTGAGCAACATCCATGTTACTCCTGACTCTGGGGAACCATTCATAGCAGTATGACAACAAACATATAATTATGGATGCATTCTTTGTATAAACGCAGACAAGATTACATAATAACCTACTCAGTGGACTTTATCAAGGCCACATATATATCTGGGAGTCAATAGAGGATTTCCTAAGAAACAAAAACAGGTGTGTTTCTCTTGCACCATGAGTCATGGAGTTACACAACAATAATAAATGCCCACTGTTCAGACATTATTTTCTAGACCTATATAAATACTCTACTCCACCAAGCATCAGAAAACAAAGTAATGCATATATGTACTCCTGTCTCAATGCTTCAATCTGTTGCTTTCTTCCATGATACCATCCAGCTGGTGTGTCAGACACTGCTATGAGCATTATACAGTCCCTTCCGTACAAACCATAATGAAGTCCAGAATTCATAGTATACAAAGTGCAAAAGGCTGACTGAGTTGTACATGGGCATGGAGTACAATCATGGGGTTGTTGGCTGGCATAGTGGTTAAAGTGTTTACCTTAAAAACACAAGGTGCAGGATTTGATTCTCACATGGGGTAATTGGCTAGGCTTAAAATGCTCCACAGGGGCAGTTAGCCTAGTACTAACCCATGAACCTATAACAGTCAACATTATAGGGCTCTGTACTTCTACTAGAATTATGCCTGGACTGTATATGTACATACAAGCAGAACAACACATGCATTGTGATTTACTGCTCTACTGCAAAAACACATTTATTTATTTATTTTACATTTGTTGACCAGGCTAGTCTAACTGGATGTATGTCCATTTTCAGTAGAGGCCCGGGGAGAAAAGCCCCAATGAACACAACGGCAATAACAAAGTTAAAGGTTACAATAAAAATAATCACAGCCAGTAAGTAACCAGGTAGTAGGTTACAATAAAATAGTAATAGCAGATATTTAAAAATACATTGTATTGTACATAACAATGACTGTGTACCGAATTTTGGACATAATATTCAGAAGAAGTAAATAGTTAAACGTTACAGCATTTGTACAGTTCCTGCTTTCATTTATGCTACACAATATTGAGTAGTAAGAAAGCAGAAACTAGGAAGTATTAGAACAGGGGTGAAATTTTAGTCAGGGTTACTGTAAGGGCATAACCAATGCGTTCTAAGGCATAATTTGAGTTTTTGTTTGAAGAGGGTTAGGGAAGTAGGTGAAATAAGTTCACTAGGTAGAAGGCTCCAGTTTTTACCAGCTGTGTTTGAGAACAGAGAGTCAGCCATGTTGTTGGACTTACTCTAGCTAATAGTTTATTTGATGAGCATAAGGTATTAAAATTTTGATAGGGAGGTTATGAGGTTTGAGAGTATTGGAGTTTTGTTAGGTTGATTAAGGACCTTATGAGCAATGGTAAGTTGGTTGAATTAAAGCTGATTTTGTAGTTCAAGCCATCCTAGTTGTTTTAGGTTCTGACAGTGATGGATTCTGAAGGGATTACCAGTGGCAAATCAGGCAATGTTATTATAGATGGTAGCTAGTTTGAGCAAGTTGTTTTTTGTTAGGTTTGTGTAAATTGGTGAGGCATAGAGCAGTGCAGAGATAAGATGAGAGTGGGAAATAGTAGTTCTAGCTGTAGAAGTAAGGAAAGGTTTGGTCCTATATAGGGAGCCCATTTTTCTGTTAACTGTTTTTATGGTGTTGTTAATATGAGTGTTGAAGTTAAGGTTGTTATCTATTGTAATTCCTAGGAGCTTGGTGGTAGAGTCAGGAGAAATGAGGGTACCATTTTTAGAGATAACTGAGAAGTCTATTGAGGTGGACTTATAGGTAGGAGTTTTGTTTTTTTGGGATTCAAGAGAAGACAACATTTTAAAAACCAAGTCTCTACTGTGTTAAACACCTTCTGAGTTACAGATTGCAGTTCAGAGGAGGAACTGGCTGTGAAGATAAGTGTAGAATAATCTGCATATTGTATACAGGTAGCTTGAGGGATAGCTAAATGCAAATCATTGATAAAAATGGAGAATAGTAGAGGACCTAGAATAGAGCCTTGGGGAACACCCAGGGTGACTGGCAGGTGGGATGATAGATTATTCTCCCAAAACACTGCTTGCTGCCTATTGCTAAGGTAGGAAGTAAACCATTGTATAGCTAGAGTATCAAGAGAAAGTGATTTGAGAATGTTTATAAGCAAAGGGTGGTTTGCCATGCCGAAATCTTTTGAAAGATCAGTAAAGAGAGCTGAAGAGAGAATATTATAATTACGGTTTCTGTTAATAGAATCAGTGAAGGATAAGAGGGCAGTAGTGGTACTATGAAATGGCCTAAAACCATGCTGGGTATTAGCTAGTATGTTGTGCTGAATTAAATGGTAAAGTAGCTGATGATGAATGCAATTTTCCATGATTTTAGCTAAAGGGGATAGTAGGGCTATAGGTCGATAGTTAGAGTATTCATTTGAGTTGCCACCTTTATGCAGGGGGATAATGTAAGAAATTTTTCACATGGCTGGGATGGTTCCCTCATTAATGGTTCTGTTTATAAGTATAGGTATAGGATAGGCTACAGATGTGGCTGCTTTTTGCAGATATTCAGCTGGGATCTGGTCAGCAGATGGAGTGCAAGGCTTCAGTTTTTAGATGAATTTGTAATTAAGATTGGTAGAGATGGGTTGCAATCAAAATGTAGGAAGAGGGCTAGTATTGGGGATCAGAAAGCTAGAGTTGTCAGGATATAGCTGGCTGGCCAGAGATTGTATGGCCTCAGTAAAGAAGGTATTGAAGGTGTTAACAGTTTCGATGGGGGTCTCGTGATTAAAATCTGTTGGGGCTGGTGTACTGGAGTGATAAGGGTGTAGAAGTCTATTGATACTTGCCCAGAATCTCTGTGGGTTACTTTGGTGTGTTTGCTGCATTTTACAGTGAAATCTATTTTATCTGAGAGTATTGCTTTTTTGTCATATTTCTCAGCTGTCTAAATAGTTGTTGATCTGCTGTATTTTTAGTACTTCACCACCTAGGCCAGGTTTTATTTCTGTGTAGGATTTTTGCCTGGT
The DNA here is from genome assembly GCF_019279795.1 of Protopterus annectens. Taxonomy (NCBI): domain Eukaryota; kingdom Metazoa; phylum Chordata; order Ceratodontiformes; family Protopteridae; genus Protopterus; species Protopterus annectens. The sequence goes on along the minus strand of NC_056726.1, from coordinate 1,024,151,267 downwards.
TTCTTTAGAGAGCCAAGGTGCTGTCTTTGATTTAATTCATATGTTACGCTTAGGTGCATGCTGGTCAAGGATAGTTAAGAATTTAGAGTTGAAGTATTTAACAGCCTCTTCAAGTGGTTTTTTTTTAGGGGAGACCAATTGCAAGCACTAAGTTCACTTTGGAATAGCCCTAGGTTAAAATGCTTGTTGTTCCGAATAGTCCTACATGTTGCGGGATGAGAAATATTAATCTTTTCCCTGATTATGTAGGTCAGTGAGTGATCACTTACATTGTCAAGGAAAGTTCCTACCTTATAAATTTGGTGGAAGTTATTAATAAGAATCCAGTCTAAGGTAGTCTCTTTTTTATTTGGTTTGCTGATTCTAGTAGGGGAGGTAATATTTTGAGAGAAACCATGAAGGCTAATATGGGAGGTTGGATGTTCAGTATTGATGCTCTTCCGATCAATATTAAAGTCACCTAAGATTATAGCTTCTTGTGGGAAGGTTGAAGCGACCCAGCTAAGAATATTTTCTAGTGTGCTGATGTTGTTCTGAGGAGGTAAATAGATACATATGATATATATGGCTTTATTAGAGTTGAGCTGTATTTTGCAGATGAGAACTTCAGCATTATTGTCTGTAGGAGGGTTGTAAGATGAAGAGGTAACTATTAGGCCGTCTTTGAATAGAATTACTACTCTCCCACCCTTTCTTCTGTTATGATCACGTCTCAATATATTATAGCCTGGAGGTATGATTTCATTATCTTGAGTTCCAGGTTTTAACCATGTTTCTGTCAAACATAGGATGTCAAAGGAGTATACATCCAAGAGAGCATGGAGGTGGGCCACTTTGTTATTTAAGCTATGGATATTGAGATGTGCTATGAGGAGTGAGTTGGTGAGTTTGGTAGAGGAGAGTGGAATAGAGGGATTGAGAGTATCAGAATTAGTGGTTAGGACATTGGCTGGGCCTGGATTAGGATGGATGTCTCCATCTTCTAAGGAATGTCTTTTTAGCCTGAGCAAAGGATTATGTGTGTTACTGGTACGGTACTGGACTTTTCGGTATTGTATTCAATGTGGGCCAGACTGTGGTACTTTGGTAGAAGGTAGCTTGGTGTGGATGTTATATTTATATGATTGAGAGAGGAAGTGAGAGATTGTATGGTTGTTTGTTTATGAGGATATTGAAATTGCGAATAATTCAGATGTTAGAAGGAGGTTAAGAGATAGGCTGAGGTTAGAACAAGTGTGGCAATGAGAATTATTTTGGTAGAAGTATGGTTAGTTACTATAGGTATGATGCTGAGTTTGATTATAATTGCTATAAGATAGGTAAGGCTGGTCTAAGTCAAAGTAAAGATAGGAGAGTAGGTCATATTATTCTAAGTAATGGGAACTAATGATAGGTTATGTGGAAGACAGGTGTGGTGTAAAAGCTTAGGTTAGTAGAACTATCTTATTTGTTGGTTTGGAAAGAGGGAGTGGTTTAAGAACTATAAGTCTAGGACCATTGGGGGTGGGTGGGAATTGGGGGTAGGGTAGGGGAGCGAAGTGAGCCCCCTGGGCGAACGTAGTGGGTAGAGACAAGAGAAGGAAGAAGCATAAAAAAAAAAATCAATCAGTGAAAGAAGCTTTTAGGAAAGGTAAGTAACTTTATAGGTAAGAGGAGAGGTTAGGATAACAAATGGGCTAAGGAGCAGCAATATTAGGACAAAGAAATATATTAGAATATGCTATGGATAGAGAAATAAGATAGTATGCAGACTATAAAGCTACAGGTAGAAGTAAGAAGATAAAAGTGGGCTTTAATAGCAGCAAGACTGGGGATAAGACAAGGACTTTTAGATAATGCTATAGGATAGTGGGATAGATAAAGGGTACTAGCACTGGGTAAGGGTGCCACCTAGTGGTCAAAATCAATATTGCAGTAGTATATAGTAAGAGGGAGAGGTCTGTTCAGGGGTTCAATAGGTGAGGCTAGTAATGGAATGAGCTTTAAAATAGTGGGAGGAAAGATGTGCAGGCTAATGGGTAAAGCTGCTGACTGTCCTGGCTTAGAAGCCACCTTTCAACTACCTACCAGTAATTAACACAACTCTATAGTTTACTGTTAGGTTTAGGAAAACCACATACTTTCTTGCTTCCTTTTAAACTTTTGAGAACAAGGATAGGAGACCCTGTGATGTAACTGCAGGTTGGAATGATTCCCTTTTCGTCAGGCCAGAGGAGTCAGTGTCCTGGACAGGATATGGGCATTAGAGAGCTGGGAACTTGCAGGTAAGGATGGAGGGAAACAAAACACGTTCAGGAGAAAAGAAAAATTGACTTTAATAAAGAATATAAAGCATAATATGCTAAGCACATAGTAGAGCAATAATAAACAACACAGTTACAGTGGTACACAATTAAAAAGTACTAATCAATACATGTCATATCAGATAGACAAGAGGAAAATAGCTCAGCCGCAACCTTCAGAGCTTAGTTAAAAAAGAACAGTAAAGGCAGATACCATCATTAAATTACAGTGACATTTAATAACACCCTGCTAATGGAGCACTTTAGTCTGAATAGTCCATACGGTAGAGAGACAATAAACTATTTAAAATCATAGCAGTTTTTAAATGTAGTAGTCAGTAACCAGCAATATAATAGATCTGTCTAATACAGATAGAAGTGAAGGTAAAGGGTGGACTATACCCTCCCTTAGCTACAGTCACTAATTTAGCTAAGACAATAATAAGGTTAAGGCAGTATCTCTACTGATGAAAACTTTGCAGAGTCCAACATTTCACCTATATTTTAACATAATATATAGCTACCAATCTAAAGTCATTGTTTTGCTTTAAAATACACTATGAAAGTAAGGGATACAAACTACATTACTGCATATATGGATTTAAACACACAAAGACATATGAATGCACTTTGCTAAATACAGATCACAACAGGATCGCAAGCAATGGTTAAGAAAGCTTCCACAAGGGAAACAGACAGCTTAGAGAGTCTAACATCATGTTATACAGATGTATGGCATTACAATTTGGGAAATAAAAAAGCTACCTATCTATAGTAGGAGTTTTGCTTAGCTCTATTCAAAGCATCTCAGATTGAGGAGTATTAAGGGAGAAAGCAACAAGCCCGAATGCTTAAATATTCATATGAAGGGCTTATTGTCACACATTCATGTACAAGGCTATGGAGCATTACGTTCCCGCATGGGAAGTTCAAAATAAACTAAAATACTGACAACATAAAGTACAAAAAAAGGCTAATAGCATCCCCAGATGGGAGCTTTTCAAAATATTGTCATCAGGGCAGTGTAGACTAAGCTAACAATTAAAACCCAGGTACAAGGAGTATACCAAGTAGCGTCTCCACATAGGTGGTTAAAAGAATCTATACCAACAGTTAAGCTTTACAACCCCAAATAGGATGTGAATCAAATCTTTCTATTATAAAAACATTAAAGGCCCTCAAGGGAGCTTTTATTATCAAATGCACAATTGTAGGAGTGCTTTGTTATGATGTTCACTTTGCAAAATGCAGACTCTGAGAAAAATCCCTTTGTGGGAGACGGAGTTGAAATTCAAACTCTGTGTTTGAATTAAGAATTGCAGACCGAATAGCGTTTCCACATAGATAGTTATACAACCCTAAGCATGTCTAAGCAATTACAACCCTACATGGGAGCTTTTATGAAAACGCTCTATTGTAGGATCTATTTGTCGAAATATTCCCAGTGCAAGCCCAGACCAGGGGAGGCTACTATGTGGGAAACAGAGTTGATAATAGAAGACATGTGGATGTTTAAAAGCCCTTCAGTTATTTGAGCCACACATTCCTACAATAGCATTAAGAATTAAATTAACTAAGCTAAGCTAGATGCAGAGACATTCATGTAGATAAGTTGAGACCAGGAGAAGCTACTGTATGGGGAAACAGAGTTAGAATTTAAAAGTAGCGCCTCCATGTGGGTGGTATAAAAGCCCGACAATTGAGTAGGCAACATACCCTTCAGTAACGTTGAAAACCATTTAGTTCATAAAACATGACTTGATTTAGAGCCATACAAGTGAATAAGCATTTTGTAATAGCACAGGTACACAGGATTCAGTAGTTATGGTGAGTCTTAAACACACTGTCTAGTGTACTGTACCTATTGCTATGCTGCCAGCCCAGCTATATGGAATTTTGCAATTAATTCCATGTCATTTGTGAATATTGATATGATTTATACAGAACTATATGTTCTGTGTATATTAAACTACAGGTACAGAAGTGTGTGTTGAGCAAGGATTGTATAGCATTGAGCTTCAATGATGTGTCCACAGTGTACCCTACTGGAAAAGAACAGAAATGTATATAAACTATATACCTGTGCAAATGTATGTTTTAATAGTAGAAACTTGAACATACAGAGTTAACTTGCAAAACGTCAAGAAAATAAGTTGAAATTAGACTGCTTTATGATTGTGCTATAAAAGTTAGTTTCAATGCAGCAAGGACACAGGATGTTAAGAACTAGGGTGACTTCTGAATTGTTTTGAAAGTGTTTTATTGTTTTATGACTTTCAGTTCTGAGCAAAAATCTGAGAGATATGTATTTTTAACACAGAGATGTGAAATACTGTTCGTTTCTGGTTTAGTTTGGGAACTTAAGTTAGGTGACAAAAAGTGATGTCATCCAAGCTAACCCAGCAGTAATATCTGATATTGATTTAAGAACTCTCTCAGAGAGAGAGACTGTACATTTTGTATTTTGGCTTGGTCCTAACAAGAACATCCACTCATCATCACCATCTGCACTTCTCTGTAAGTAACATTCAGGGCATAGTATCTCCTTCAGATATAGATAGGAATATAGTAAAGATTAGTTTAGATGTTTTCTGTATTTATGTGGGACTGTCCTGCAATGTTGTTTTAAAATATTTGCTGTGATTTTGAACTCTGAAGTCATTGTGTTGAGTTAGTGAGTATTGTCTTGTTCTTTTATTATTTATTATTAAATATATTTACACCTATCTTTGTGGCTGATATTTATGAGACATATTTAAGCTCTTAGTGTACTGGCATATGTATATGGTGACACTGCACAGGCCACTTCTAATAGCCTGACACTTGGTCAAAACTACCATTTGGTTAATAGTATCATTACACAGTAGTACTGGGCACCTATTGTAAGAGCCTTATAGTAGCTGATAAGTAGGGGTTGGTGACAGTAGAAATTACCTTATAGTCTAGGCAGAAGGGGGGCATAGCTAGTAAACCTGTACCAGCCTTCCCCAGGTGTGTGTCTGTGTGTTTGTATATAAATCAAATCTCAAAGTGTGTCTGTGTGTCTGTGTGTTTGTGTGTGTGTGTGTGTGTGTGTGTGTGTGTGTGTGTGTGTGTGTGTGTGTGTGTGTGTGTGTGTGTTTGAGCTACTTGGGCAGGGACACGAAGCACTGGTTTGACAGAGAGGGTTCTGGAGGTCTTGGCTTGCCCCCTCAGCTGAGATCTTAACCCTATATCTCTGCCAGTGGGGAATCCTATTGGGGATCTGGAGAAAGAGGGAGAAACCAGCCCCAGACTGACTGGAATCTCTGTGTGCTCTTAAGGGAAATTGCACTTTACTTTACCTTCCAATGTGTACATCACCCCCAACTGTTGCCAGAGGTAAGGATTTAGGCTCCTTGATTACTGGGCCAGTACATGGGCATCACATATTAATTGGTGGACAGTGGTGGGATATCCACATCACATTTTAATTGGTTGACAGTGGTGAGATAGCAACATCACTTATTAATTGGCTTGTAGTGGTGTGGATATTGAATTCCTGTAGCCTGTGTACAGTGGTCACTGAAGGTGTTTGTACTCTCAATCAGCCACACAGTGAAAATTCAGAGTTTCATATCACAATTGTTTTATTTATTTGTTTATTTGCTAGCTTAGTTAGTCAGGGAGAGCAGGCAAGCATGTCACCAGAGGAGTATGACAAGCTGACAAGGAGCCAGTTGGCTGTGATGTGCCAGGCTAAAGGACTAGTGCATGGAAACCTTACTAATGCAGACATGATTGCAGCTTTAGTCACAGCTGCATCACAGGATAGCAACCAGGAGGACAATCAGGCTGGCCTTGGAGAAGTACAACTCTCAGAAAATGGACAGATCAACCTGTCCACAGAGAACTTAAAAATCCATCTGGAGTTAGAGACTTGAGCTGGAGGCCAAGCATTTGAAAATAGAAGCAGCAGAGAGACTGAGACATCTAGAGGCTGAAGTAAATGAGAGACTGAGATGTCTGGAGACTGAGGAAAATGAGAAACTGAGGTGTCTAGAGGCTGAGGAGAAGAAGAGTCAGAGGCAACAGGAAAAGGAGATGATGACTCTTTGACAGAGTCATGGAGGTAATGGTGAAGGGAGTAACTGAACCCCAGAAGCAATAAAGGTCAGTAAATTTCTTTCACAACTTACAGAGGGGGAAATTTTGATAATTTCATTCATATGTTTGAGAGGATATGTAAACAGTATAATGTTGACTAAGGGCTCTCAGTATGGTTCCTGACCCCCCCCTTATGCCATGGTAAAGCTGTAACTGCTATTTCTAAATTGTCATATACTGATTGCTTAAATTATAATATTGTAAAGAACTGTCTTTTAGAATGGTTTAACACCTGAAGTTTATAGGAAAAAGTTTTGTGAGCATAGACACAATGCAGATGAAAGTATGTGTGAATATGTTGCTGAACTAAGCACTTATTTTCATAGGTTTATACAGTACTGAGCTTCAAGGATGTGTCCACAGTGTACCCAACTGGAAAAGAACAGAAATGTATATAAACTATATACCTGTGCAAATGTACGTTTTAATAGTAGAAACTGGAACATACAAAGTTAACTTGCAAAACTTCAGGAAAATAAGTTGAAATTAGACTGCTTTATGATTCTGCTATAAAAGTTAATTTCAATGCAGCAAGGAGACAGGATGTCTAGAACCAGGGTGCCTTCTGCATTGTTTTGAAAGTGTTTTATTGTTTTACGAATTTCAGTTCTGGGCAAACATCTGAGATATATGTATTTTAACACAGAGATGTGAAATTCTGTTAGTTTCTGGTTTAGCTTGGTAATTTAAGTCAGGTGACAAAAAGTGATGTCATCCAAGCTAACCCAGCAGTAATATTTGATATTGATTTAAGAACTCTCTCAGAGAGAGACTATGCATTTTGTATTTTGTCATGGACCTAGCAAGGACCTACACTCATCATCACCATCTACACTTGCTCTGTAAGTAAGATTTAGAGCATAGTATCTCCTTTAGATATAGATAGGAATATAGTAAAGATTAGTTTAGATGTTTTCTGTATTTATCTGAGACTGTCCTGCAATATTGTTTTAAAATATTTCTGTGATTTTCAACTCTGAAGTCACTGTGTTGAGTTACTGAGTATTGTTTTGTTCCTTTATTATTTATTATTAAATATATTTAAACATATCTTTGTGGCTGATATTTATGAGACATATTAAGCTCTTAGAGTACTGGCATATGTATTTGGTGACACTGTACAGGCCACTCCTAATAGCCTGGCGCTTGGCCAAAACTACCATTTGGATAATAGTAATATTACACAGCGGGATTGGACACCCTTTGTAAAGGCCTTATAATAACTGATAAGTAGGAGATGGTGGCAGTGGAAACTACCTTATAGTTTGGGCAGAAGGGGGGCATAGCTAGTAAACATGTGTCAGCCTTCCCCAGGTGTGTGTGTGTTTATATATAAATCAAATCTCAAGGTGTGTATGTGTCAGCTACTTGGGCAGGGACACAAAGCACTGGTTAGACAGAGAGGGTGCTGGACATCTTGGCTTGGCCCATCAGCTGAGATCTTGACCCTATTGTTGTGCCAGTGGGGAGTCTTATTATGGATCTGGAAAAAGAGGGAGAAACCAGCTACAGACTGACTGTGATCTCTGTGTGCTCTTAAGGGAAATTACACTTTACTGTGTGTGTGCTTGTCATCCTCCCAATGTGGACGTCCCCTAGTTGTTGCCAGTGGTGAGGACTGAGGCTCCTTAATTGCTGGGCCAATGCAGGGGCATCACACCTGTCATGGCATTGTAGCAAAAACCTCTTACTCTGGCTTCATGAAGTTGCAATGTAAACACACATTTAAGATTATAGTAATTTCAGGGAAATACGAATTAATTCAAGCAAGCAGTTATCATTGTGGTATTAGGTAGTGAACAATTTTGGGATATATACTTATCATTCAAAGCAGTAGGCTACAGTAAAATCACTGTTGTACTCACTTTCTACAAGCTTTGGTAGCTGCTAGCATTCTTCCATAGTGCAGTGAGAGCTATTGTGTTCACATGTGGTTAAATCACAAACCTTCAAGATGTCTTGTGTGGCAGTTACCTTAATGAGGCAACAAGAAATGGATGCTTCTGAATCATTGCTTTTACTTTTTGCATCTATGGGCCAAATCAAGTTAATTGACTCCTTCATGTACAAGCACTCATGTGAACATCTGTGAAGCCCATTGAGCATGTACTGGTGGGTCAGCAACCTCTGCAGGGCCATGGTACAAAGTTGAGTATTACTGAAGCCTAGAGGTGCTAAAGAGTAAAACTGTAATCATTGTTAAGAAACATACAAGGAGTACAAACATTTCATGACCATTTTCATAGCCTAACTGCATCAGGCCATACTAAGTAATGGTGGCAACATGATTGGTTGCACTAACATGCTGCTAGATGTTGCACACTATGCACTGAAAAAAACAACAGGGATAACTGTAAGAGGGCTGTTGCAGTTTTCTAGAATGCAACCTGGCAAATGGTCAAGGTTGAAAAAAGTACTGAGGCTGACAGGTCTTCCAACTGTTGCAGCACACAGACCACCAGAAGTGCCTGACTACTGACTCATGAGAGGGTCCCCAATATAAAGTGTATGCATGTTACAGTTATGTTAGGGCTGTGTTTGACCACTGGCATGCTTCGCCCTGGTGGGCAGTGCTGGCACTACTACAGTGACTTGAAGAGGTTCCATCCTGACCTTTTTGAGCCAGTGTGAAGAAAAGGTCAGAGTAAGAGCATCTGAGATATTGAAATTCCTATTTTTATTAGACTAACTTAACCTTTATTTCTCTACAAACTGTCTAAAATGTTTCTAAATATTAAATGATTGTCATATACCTTGCATCGATTCTTAACCAATGCTTTTATATTATACCTAATTTGTTATTATTATTTAAACTGCAGATGTTTTGGTTTTATTTTTGAAGATTGTATAATTATTGTTCTTAAAATGTTTTGTAATAATTTGGAGCTTTTCTTCCCAGGCCTCCACTGAAAATGGACTTCTACCCTGTTGGACTTTCCCAATAATCAAATATCAATAAGTAAATAAATAAATAAAAACACTTCTACTACCTGGCCACTCATTAAATTATATTATACTTTAATTTTTGTTAAAACAATGAGTGAGCATGTCACTAAAAAACAGTAAAAACAAAATGAAAACTCTAGCAAAGCTAGAACGTCTACTGAGTGACCTTCCAAACCTCTTGTATCAGAGACACATGGGATTTATGCAAATGATCCTTATGAACATCAAGTGTTTCAGCTAATTGGGGATTCTGAATGCCCATGATTTGTTTCATCATTTTAGCAGACAATTTCAGACCAATGAAGCCAAAGCCCACTAGCTGGGGATATGCATATTTTGGTCTTGTAATGATCTCCACAGCACAAGCAGTGTGTTTGACTAAGCATTAGAAACACAGGGCTTTTATACCCAGGTGATGTCCATTATCATTAGGGTCACTGCAAAAATATCCCAAACAACAAACTAAAACAATGAGTGAGAAGGTCACTAAAAAGCAATCAGTAAAAACAAAATAAAAACTCCAGCAAAGCTAGAACTTCCACTGAGTGACCTCTCAAACCTCTTGTATCAGAGGCACATGGGATATATGCAAATGATCCTAATGAACATCAGGTGTTTCAGCTAATTGGCGATTCTGAATGCCCATGACTTGTTTTGTCATTTTAATGGACAGATTCAGGCCAATAAAGCCAAACCGTACTAGCTGTCTACTTTAATTTTTGTTGGTTTTGGACATGTAATTTAATATTTCTTTATGTTCTTTTCTTTAGCTCTGGGGGCTGTTGAGGAGAGCTGCCTGATGTTTCTGTATCAGAGTAGAGCAGAAATGTTTTCAGGGTGAAAAAGTGTGTATAGTTGCTTCTTGAAATTATTTGTGTACATTAGTAAGCAGCTGACAGTAGATCTACACAGTGACAGAGTATGCCCTTAAACATGTGCTACTACATAGCTTCAGATTGTCTGTTATATACTGCATCTGCATTTTGCTTCTGCATATGTTACGTAAATATGCATTTTAGGAACATAATAAGTGGTCTTTGAATTAACATATGCTAGTTATAGTATTTTATAAAGGCTGCAGGTAACAGGAGGAAGTGCTGTACTCTTAAAATGGTCTTTGCACTCCCACATGTTGGACACAGGACGGAGAAATAAAAGTACTGCTACTTGCATCACTACTGACCTAGTAGGAGGCCATAGTATAATGAATGTAAATAGTAGCTTGTGCTGTGACATTGTATAATATTGTCTGCTTGCCTAATACACATTAATGTTATGATGGTGTAGGTGATATCTACCATATGTCTGAAAAATTACTTTTTTCTCTCTCCCTCTCCCTCCCTCCCTTCCTTTCCCAGCATCCTTTGCATTGATTTTTTTCACACATTTTGCATTGTTTCCTTTGTTTATCCTTACATTGTCAGCAGCAACTGCCATAGCTGTGCCAGTGGCACAGCCCACATCAACACCCCCCAACCACTAGTTTTGGCCTTCTGCTCTAACGAGTCCACCTGCCAGGAGAGTGCAGTATGTCATATACAAGGACTTGGTGGAGGAGATTGGGGAGATGATGGACCAATGGCTGGAAGCCCTCACTGGCTGCCCAGAGAAAGAGTAATTTTGTCACTTACTTGGTCACAATGCTGCCTGTTTCTGCCTTCATGACGTCTAGCAGGGCTCAGTGATGTGGATGCTCAGAGCGCAGTCTGAACTCTTCATGGGTTTTACACAGGCAGTGATATGCAGAAGGGCATACCCATCATATGCCCTTCTTATGTTCCACTTCTTTGTGGGTCACTTCCCTCCCCTGCTCTTTGTCCAATCCACCCCTTCCTTTGTCTGTGTGTCCATAATTCCAGTGTCCACCCACAGTGTGCAGCACCTCCCCTGTCAATGTCTGTTTTAGGTTTGTTGGTGGGCCAACACTTGTAGACCTAAACTGCTACCATCTCTTGTCTTTCTCTTCAATCATTCTTCATCTTTCTTCAAAAAATATATACCTTCCTTCTTTCCCCACCCAAGTCCCATTATTATGATTCCTATTACTATGTTTTCTGCCCACCTTTCCTATTTTCCTATGCACCAGTTTCAACTTCTTTTTAAGGTCAAGAATCTGATTTGTAGACATTGCTGTGGACCTTTTAATATGCCCTGCAGGCTTTCTTGCAGTGCCATGACACAGAGGATGTAGCAAGCTTAGGCACGTACATTCTACATGCTCTCCTGTTTTCTTTTTGTCACATTTAGCAGCAGTTGCAGGGATCCCTCTTTCTTCATTGGTCCTGTCATTTCTGTGGATGGATTTTCTAATTATTAGTGATATTGGCTGAAAAAATCCACCTACTAAATCAATAATTACCTTTTAGCTCAATTGCACTACGAACTAAACTCAGCTGTGATTTTGACAGTCATGTTTCTTATGCCCAAGAATTACATTTAGAAATTATTCTTGGATTCAGAAATCTGGCTGATTCCTGTTACCTAAATTGGCCAAATCTTCTCCTTTTAACATTTTTCAGTTCAAAACAAACTATTTCACTTGTACAATACATGAAAAGTTGAAAAGCACTGTAGACTGGTTAACAGTATTGTGAAACTCAAAATATACTATCTCATGAAATATGAAGTTTTTCCTAGACAATAATTCACTTTAATTCTTTTTTTTTTTTAGTCTCATCAATATCAAAAAAACACCTTTTGTATCAAGGAAGAAAGTAAAGCCTTGTCAATACTAATGCCTTTTGTGCTCACTTTAATTAAACATTTACAGCCATAAGTTTAATCATTTATTAATGTACAAGTCTTTCTGGAAAACAAATCCTTAAGCTGTGTATTTCCCTTAAGCATTTTTAAGCATATGCAGTCCATTTACTGCATGTACAAAACAACTTGTGTATTCAGGATACTGTTATTCTTTTAAGCTAAGAGATGAACTTACTGGAGATTCCACCTGTAGACACATACGATGGAGATCAAAAGGAATAAAAGAGTGTACAGTTCCAGCAGGATGTCATATTTGCAGGGAACTACATATGATATTCAGTCAAAATGGGAAAAAAAGTAAAGTGAAGTACAGAATACAAACCTTCAATTCGACATGTAGGCAGCCAAAATTCAAGTGAAGTGTATGTTTCATAAAGTGAAACAGACAGTGACAAAGCGGGAAGTAACTTGTGGATAAAATATGGCTCAGAGCTAAAAACTAAAGAAAGACTATTGCAACATGATCAGTGAGCGTGAAACATTAAAACAGCTGTGCACATTCAAAACTGTGAGAGAATCGAAGAACGCACAGGCTGTACAAAATGTGTATTCTGTAAGGTATAGGGGCAAAAAAAGGAAATGGTCAGACAACTATACATAAGAAATCTAAAAGCAGAGCAGGAAAAACTGTGAAAGCAGTGGATTAAGGAAAAAATGACAAAATTAGACATATTTATACTTAAAATTCTGAAATGAAGAAGTGGTTGGGGCACTGAGGCTATATTTAAATATTCCGCTGGCACTTCCTCTATTTAACAAATTGCTTCTGAAGAACTGGGTAAATTAAATTCTTGGCAGCAAGTCTTTCTTATGGATAATAGCTTTCTACTTGTAAATAAGAAGCATTTATATTCTTAAAATACAGTTTTAATGTTAGCAGTCTTCTTTTTACATAAGAACAAAATGTGTCAATGTCATGCAAAGATTTCATGGACTAAAGAAGTTTTAATTACTTGTGATGACTTGCTAACTTCTAAAAGGAGAAGCTCAGTCTGTGACTTGTAAAAGATCACCGCAATCCTGAGTGTTTTCCTCAGTTTTTGCTTGTTGTTCAGCGTGAGAGTTCATATATGCATACGTAAATACATGTGTATATGTATATGTATATCTATATATATATATATATATATATATATATATATATATATATATATGTATGTATTTATATTGAGAGAGTGCAAGAGAGAGAGAGAGAGAGAGTTTGGGGTTGCCCACAATTGGGGGGGGGGGGGCAGAGTGGTTCTTCCCCTTACAAAAAATATTTTTTGTATTTTACATCCTTTGTAATGCCACTTTTTGGAATAGTGACATCTCAAGTTTCTATAGGTTTTAGGACTGAATAATCATCTGTTGATTAAATGGGATGCAGTTATTTATTGTGGAGCCAAACGATTTAGGTAATTATATATTATTGCAACTATGCTTTCTTGCCAGCCCGTTATTTGTATTTTCCAGCCATGCATTTTTGCCAGCATGTTATTTGTGCTATTGAGAAAGTAGTCATTGTTCTTTTGCAGTTGATTTAATGGTACAAGGTAGGATTGTCTGAGATATAGTAATAATAATAATAATAATAATAAAAAGGAAGGCTGTTTAGGCAGAAAACTTTTTATAAAATAACATAAAACAAACCACAGATATATAAAAAATTGTAAGCACTTTCACTGTATTAGACCTATATATATTGGATACCGTGGTGGCGTTGTTGCCTCCCAGCAAGAGGTTCTCCCGTTCGATTCTCGGCTTGGGTTGGGAGTGCCTTCTGTGTGGAGTCTGCATGTCCTCCCCAAGGTCGAGTGGGCGTTTGAAAGACATGCGTTGAATGGGCGTGCTTTCGTTGAAGGTTGGGCGTCAGGCTGGCAACTCGACACTATAAAAAACACATGCCAATCATTAGCGGACCGGAGTTCCGCTGTGGCGACCCCTAACCGGGAAAAGCCGAAAGACAACAACAAAAACAAGACCTATATATATATTGGATGTTTTACTTGTTTTAATGTGGTCTGAAGAAGCAGTGCTTACTGCAAAAGTGCTTGCCATCTTTTTGTTTTATTTTATTTTATTAAAAGTTTTCTGCCTAAACATCCTTACTTTTTATTATTATTATTTTGTATGTTTTGGGCACTTGACTGGCATGCTACATTAGTTTAATTCTTGCTGCATTGTCTGATATATATTCTGGCTGGCACAATATTTATTTAAATGAAATCTCAACCACGCTTTCTTGACAGGCCGTTATTTTATTATGCAAATGCAGTTATGACGTTTAAAAGCTGTAAATACATTCATCAGAAACTGATCTGTAGCAATACATGACAACTCTTTATTTCTGTATTTCACAAAGGATTTATCATTTGGCAGTGGCTGGCATTGGGCTGAGCATATTGCAGGTATGGCTAGATTGGGACTGTGTTGTGACTGACATTGGTCTGCAGTGAGGAATGTGTCACAAAATGTCGGCCTGGGCACCAAATTAATGTGCTCTAACACTACACAGCACAATACAATATGTAACATTTGTCACTGAGAATCTAATTAATGTTGGTTATAGCTGCATAAATCTGGAATATTTAATATATACAACATATTATGCTACGAGGGGTTTTGTTAGGCTGCGTACACTGTGGAGCATGGAAGGAGTCGATAATATAAATATCAGGCTGGCAAGGAAGCATGGTTGCAATAAGTAAGTACCATGATTTTTTGTCAGTTTCCATTTGGAATTGGTGCAATTTAAATAAGGTCTGTAAGATCAGCTTCAACACCTGAGCTTTTGTTATTATTTCTATTCATCTGTGAATTTGAAATGTAGCTTTTCTCTGGAATATATATCTGTATATTTTTTGTGCAAGTGTATGTCACTTTAGTGGATTATGAAACTGGTTCAGATGTATAACACTGCTTACTAAATGCTCTCTGTAAATTTCTGAGTGACATTTTGTTCCTAGAATTGTGTCCAAAATATAGAGAATGAAAAATATGCATAACTAGAACATTTTCTTGGAGTGACTGGAAAAATTACTATCACCATGCCTTCACAAAGGGGAGCTCATTACAAATGAAACTGCTATACCACCATTGCTTGCATAATGCAGAAGTCAGGATAATTACAGATTGCAGTCTATACTTCCTGGGCGTCCACGGTGGTGCAGTGGTTAGCATTGCCACCTCACAGCAAGAGGTTCTCCGGTTCGATCCTCGGCTGGGGTGCCTTCTGTGCGGAGTCTGCATGTCCTCCCTGTGGTCGCGTGGGTTTCCTCCGGGTGCTCCGGTTTCCTCCCACATCCCAAAGACATGCTGCAGGTGGATTGGACACTCTAAATTGGCCCTAGGTGTGCGTGTGAGTGTGCCTTCTGTGGAAGGTTGGGCGCCGGGCTGGCAACTCGACACCGTAAAACTCCACTGCCATTCAATGTGCGGACAAGGTGATCCGCTGTGACGACCCCTAACCGGGAAAAGCCGAAAGAAGAAGAAGAAGTCTATTATACTTCCTAATAGCCTGGCACTGTACATTACTTGGAGGGGAGCTACAGATCTGACAGGGACAAGACAAAGAAAATGCACTGAGATGCTAGTGGCACAGTTTGAGACAGCCACGGAGAAAAGGCTCGCAGCTGGGTTTTAGTAGTTTTCTGTCTTTTCTATGCTTTTATCTAAAAGCCCATGATATCTGGCATTGCTTCTGCTTGTAGTAATACTGAAGATGATCATAACTGAGTTTTAGGTTTTCTTTCCACCACCAACAGTAAGGTAGGCCAGTTGGCTGCGATCATTAGGAAATCCTTTTATCTAGCTCAGCTAATAACTAAAGTTCTAGCAGCCAATTTTCTCACAGTATTTTTTCACAGTTTTAATAATTATTTCTATGTATCTCTTGGACTAGTACTTTTGTACTTAAATTCCTATTCTTGTTAAAACGTATTAGAATTTTTAGCTAGCAGACTGACAACCATAAGAGATAAGAACTTCAGGAATTCCATAACTTACATAAATTCATTAACAATTGTGCAGACTTTGGGCAAAGCATCCACAATGTATTCATGTTCAACAATGAGCCGCAGAGCTAACTGAATATATGTGCTGCTCATTTTGCGTACACGTGTACAACCACCTTTTCATGGCCAGCAACAGTGCTGGTGGCCACAAAACAGTGCTAGGAAGCTCAAGCAAACAAAGTAAACAAAATAAGTTGTTTGGAAGTAAACTTATTATGTCAGCATGTGCAAACAGTTGTGAGATTAAAAAATGGTAAATACAATGAAAAAAGTAAGCTGCAGGGGAAGTTAAATGGGGCAAATCTACAAAGAATACAATGAATTTAGTGCAAAAATAAGTAAGAGGGTAGGTTAAACTAAATGTTAGTAAAGGATGTGAGATAATATAAATATAAATATATAAATGTGATTAACATGCTAAGTTGATAAAATAGCAAAGACAGTAGACACATTAGGGGATATTTGCATAGACTTCTGGAAAATAACTAAAGGCGCTGCTCAATTAATGCCATAATGAACATTTGCATCTTGACAGACTTGAACCCATGCCAAGAGAAATATCAGAGCACTATTTATCAACTGGTCATGCCACAAGATAGGCATACCACATGTATCATGAAGAACACCCTTCAAGGGATGACAGTACTTCCCTATTGTAATAGGTATTGATCCCCTACTTGGATTGTGTGGTCTTAAAAATATAGTCAGACTGTGCAATAACTACGTGGTCTTAAAAACGTAGTCAGACTGTGCAATAACTACATGGTCTTAAAAACGTAGTCAGACTGTGCAATAACTACGTGGTCTTAAAAACGGAGTCAGACTGTGCAATAACTACGTGGTCTTAAAAAAGGGAGTCAGACTGTGCAATAACTACATGGTCTTAAAAACGGAGTCAGACTGTGCAATAACTACGTGGTCTTAAAAATGGAGTCAGACTGTGCAATAACTACGTGGTCTTAAAAACATAGTCAGACTGTGGAATAACTAATACCTTTGCATAAGGCACTCCTGTCTGATACAGTTACCTGACAGACATTACCAGATTCAAAATCCTGCCTATCATATTAGGCATTCCACAGAGCTATGTATTGACTGCATCTGCCACAGGAAATAGCAGTGTATCTTGTCACAAATAACTTATATAAATATATGAAGTAATAAAGGTGTCTGGCTGATAATTTATGCAAAATTTGTCAGATTGCAGAAAATGAGGAACCTATGATAATTTTCACACAGCAATGAGCAGTCCAATATCAGTGTTGCTTGGTCAAAGAAGCTTTTCCATTGTTTTGTACACAGACTGTTCCAGAACTGAACCGCACTCTATCAGTGTAGATATACTATACAAGTCAGTACTCAGTGAATGTGCCACAGGACCACTCACACCATGACATTCCCAGAACAACTATTTCACTACCATGAAATCACAAAAATGTGTTTATATTTGTTTGTGCAGTGTAAAAGTGGGTAATAATAACCTGACACACAGGTGTTTGTGTAAAAGGACTGCATTCATTTCATGTTTTCCTTTGCTGGAATTGAATAGGAAGCTATTTAAGTCCTCCAACTAACAATATGTATATGAATCACATGTACCACAGTGATATCCTTAATGCAGCTGTCAGACTCCACCTATGTGAAGTCATTACATCACATTGTGTTGCAGAAATTTCTTTGAGATACAATGGACTGAGGAGGCCTCTCCCACTTTAACTGTACACATTATACCTGTATTCATGCATACAAATATTTCAAGGATGGGCATTAATACCCTTTTTGCCTGCAAATATATCAAAACAGTTGTTCCCATAATAAGTGTCAAGACTGTCTTAAAAATACCTAAAATAGTACTTGCTTTAATGTAATTTTGTAGTGTAATCCATGCATCAGCTATTCTCTCAGAGAACCAGTTAGTACACTTCTCATTCCTACAGAATATACTTTATAGATCGTCTGGTGATTCTCTACTACTTTTTGATAACTTCAAATATTCCCAGAGGTAGTGGTCTCTAAATGTCCAATATACCTGAATAACGCCTCATTTTAAATATCTGTATGAGCAACTGTACAGGCTCAGATATTTTAGTCTTTCATGATAACTTCAATTTTCATATCCACCTATGCCATTGGTATATTTCTGTTGTACTCTTTCTGGTTTATGCATACTTGTTTTCTTATAAGGTTTCCAAAGTGTTATTCTGTACTCAAGATTGGGTCTAATTTAACTAACAATGATTTCATCATTTCTGATTTTCTAGACTTTATAAATATTTTTATACAACCTATAGTTCTGTAATTTTCGTTAACCAATTGGTTAATATGATTAGAAAAACTCAAAGCTGGATCTACCCATATACCCAGGTCCTTAAATTAATTTTCAGTTTCAATCATTGTGTGCTGTATTACATTTTCACCTTTCAATTTATGTTTCCCAGATTTCTTATGGTTAGTTATTTATGTATTTATCAGTGTATTATTCTCCTGTTCCCAAATGGTTAATTTAGTCAAGTTCTTTTGCAGACATGCCCTGTCTATAACACATGTAATGAGGGTACCATTTCAAGTCATCTTCATACAGATAATAGAACACCTCAGATGAAAAATATTGATCTGAAAGATACAGTTTAAACAAGTAAGGGCCTAGGATAGTGCCCTGTGGGGAAAAAAAATAAGCATATGAGATGTGGGAGGCATAAACTGAAAGGTGAATATTTAATACAGCACACACTGATTAAAACTGTAGACTCATTTAAGGACCTGGGTATATCGTTAGATTCAGCTATGAGTTTTTCTAATCATATCAAGCAATTGGTTACCGATAGTTATGGAACTATGGGTTGTATAAAATGATTTATGAAGTCTAGGAAATCAAAAATAATGAAGTCATTGTTTATTAGTTACATTAGACCCAAACTTGAGTATGGAATAAAAATATGGAAGCCTTATAAGAAAACAAGCATGAGTAAATTGGAAAGAGTGCAATAGAAATATAAGAAGGGTACTCATGGATGTGAACATTTAAGTTATGAAAGATTTAAATATTTGAACTTGTACAGTGTCTCTTACAGATATCTAAGAGGAGATCTTATTCAGCTATACAGGGCATGTAGTAGTGACAGCTATCTCTGGGAATGTTTGGGGTTAATAAAGAGTACTAGAGAATCATCATACAATCTATGTAGAATAATAAATGAGAAGTGTAGCTGACGCATGGAACAGATTACCAAATTACATTTAAGCAAGTACTAGTTTAGATATTTTTAAGAACAGCCTGGACACATTATAGGAACAATTGTTTTGGTGTATTGGCATTAATGCCCATGCTTGAAATATTTGTATGTATGTATGCATGTATGCATGTATATAAAGACAGGTTTAACAATTGCATGTTGCCAATCTTGAGGAATCTCCTCATATTTTTACAACCTAGCAGACAATAAATATGATGGTACTGTAAGTTCATACCAAAGTGTTCTCATGTCATTATTATTAATTATGTCTCCTCCCTGTGCTCTATTTTGATTCAGTTTGTGTAATTCTTTTTTTAATTTAATCTAATTTGATTTCAGTATCTGAGATTACTTGGATGTCACTTGAAGAATTTATCACCCACTTTGTGCAGCCAAACTGCTTTGCCTAAGCTTTTTTAAATATATTTGTAATCTGTTATTTGAGCATACATTTTGGAATCTACTGACAGTGCATTGATTTATATGTCTTTACTTCTACCACATAGGAGCATAGGAAGTTACTAGGCTATTGGCCCTGAGGCCCTTATAAGTCTAGCCAAGAGTTTAGCCCATGGATAGACAAATCAGCACCCAATGCCCCTGTCCAGCAGGGACATGGGTGGAATCCCAGGGATGTATCTTATGTATCTATAACATTGTTTTATTATGCTCAATATCTTTATATAAATGTTTATTTTTTTCTTGATCTTGTCTCACAATATGTTTATTTCAGTTTTCAAATATGTAGTTTTATCTGTTTCCCATTTCTTATATTTTCTGTCTCTCTCCTTAATCACTTATCTTGTTCTTATGGAAATATATCCTTCTGCCATTATTTGCCTAGATATTGATGTTAAACAATTTTTTTTTATTTTTTTTTACATTCAAACAATTTCTCTTCAAAACTTTCTACATTCCTTCTGTAGTTTTTCCACTGAATGCATCATTCCAGTTATTTTTATTTAGTGACTATTTTGCTTTAATATAATCGGTTATTAATCTTATGTGCATTAGTTTAGATTTCAGTTTGCAGAATTATCTAGCAATAAATTAACTTCGATAACCCCATGATTACTGCACATCAACGGTGTAAAACACTGTAGCTGGGGTGGTTGTCATTCATACTTAATAGTATGAGGACACAAAATGCCTTCAGCACTCAGTGTGAGTTTCAAACCCCTGACTATGTGATGAAAGAATCTACACAATATTGTGATAATGAGCATAGCATGGTCGAAGTGTTACATAAGTTTTGAGATGTTTGTATATTTGAATGCATTGCATCGTGTTATCAATGCAAGGCATATGTGCGTGCATGTAATTTGTTTAAAAGATTATTGCCATATGCCACACAATTCCCAATGCTAGGTATGCATAAAAACAAGCAATGTATAAGGCGGTTGTCACTGTGACTGTACAATGACAATTGTGCACAATATGTAGATAATCATGGATTTGAACACCTGCCTTACTAAGGCAACAACATGCAGAACATTGTCTCATTTCCTCATGTTAGTGGAGAAGGCTTAACACAACTGTTATGAAAGCAAAATGTAATCAAATGACAGCATCAGTCTTAACTTAACCATTATATGTGGAAAATGATCACAAATTCTTATAAGAGTAATCACCATCTATAATTCATATACATATGTGACAGCATTGTTAACAACATATACATTCACAGTCATACTGACACAACTCAGTCTAAGCAGCAATAGCTGGATTTGAACTAACTACCTAAGGTTCCAAGCTAAAGAATGCCACCTGAATCTGAAGCACCACAAGAGATGTTATTTTGCAATTGTCACAATGAACATTTGATTTGTTGACATCACCAGTGTTTAGTATCTTAATGTTTTTGCTACAATGTGGTGGAATTCCATAATGGCATTGTATAGCTACTCATCATATATGTATTTGAAGCCTTTTCTACACAGTATAAGAGACAAATGCACACTCACAAAAGACAATCATTGCTGGAGTCCAATCACCTCTCTATCTAGTTTAGAAAGCAGAGTATTAGCAGCCACCACCACCACAGAAGAAGTCATATTAAAGGCATAAGATACAGCAATTTGTTTTTTTAATTTTATGTAATCATTGTGTTTCCAAAAATGGGTTTTGCCTGCGCATGTTAGAAATGAGTAGGTTATCACCCTGCGGTGTGTCTTGGTGTAATTGCTTGTCGTATACTGCTATGGGAAGTAATCAGTCAGGTATGGGTTACCAAGGTACTCTGGAGAACTAGAGACTGTTGTACTGCTGCCCACCCATTATACTGCCATACTAAGCAAACCGGGTTAACTGTTGCCAACTGCAGAAGTAAGCAGTTGTATGTTGAGCTGGTAGGGCAACCTTAAGCAGGACTGAGAAGAGAGACGATTTGGCAGTAATTACTCCTGAGATCACTCGTATGCAGTAGAGAAGGCTTTTTGGATATCAGAGAGCATAATGTGAAAGGTGGATTGCAGACACGCTCATATCTTCCTTTTTTCCTTCCTTTATGTAGTGTATTGGGGTCGAGACTTGTAATTCTTACTGCAGATTCTGTACAGGAGACTGAAAGCAAGATAAAAGGGTCAAGATAGTTGTCATTGTTACTGCAGACCCTGTCCAGAAGACTGAAAGGAAGATAACTAAGCTGTGTGCTTCAGTTTGCCCCTACATCAAACAACTGAATTTAATCCGCTGAACGCCACAGAAATTAAATCTAACTAAAGAAGTAGCTACTGGCTCCCTGAGAGACTTTTCCCTTCCTATAAGCCAGTGAAAGTATGTATCATTATAACTAAGTGTAATATGCAACTTGATTAATGTTCAAGCTTCTGCTAGGTTAGTCAAAGCTTCCTAGTCAAGTTAGCCAGCAGCCAAACTCCCCCCACCTAATTATTCTCCTTAAAGTATCTAACTCCAAACCTATCTTTATTATCTGGTCCATTTCCATCTTTTAATTAGCCTGCCATCACCTACAGAAGCCCTAGCTCTTGCAATTAACTTACTGGCCACTAGGTGGCGTCACTCTATAAGCTATTTATTCCAATTTGCTACACACTTGCTAATCGTACCTCTAGCTCATTTTCCCCAGCTTTTTCAATGACCCTTTTACCATCTTTCCTTATTCCATGTATCCTTATTCCTGCTATTCTGCAACAGACTTAATCTCTTCCTACCAGCTTCGTTATTTTTTCTCTCACTCTCTCCCTCTCAAGCTCCCATTCTACCAAACTTACCTGCTGAATTTCTCAGACTTCACTGATTGTCTTCCTTGACAGAACCCTCTCTAGTCTCATCCCGCTCTGTTCACCCTTCGGGCTCACTCTGCTCCCCTACCCTGCCCCCAAATCTCACCTGCCCCCAGTATTCCTACATTTATCCACCTACAGAACACACCCCTCCAAATTTTACACCTATCATGCAAAACACATAATTAGTACACCCAACCCCTTTCTTTCACAACCCACCCACTCAAACCATCACTAATCACTCCTTCTCCTAACACCTATTCTACTACTATTTCTACTACTATTTCTCTACAGTACTTCTACTTCCTACCTCCCATTTCTCTATTCAACTCACCATCCTTAGAATGTCTATCCCTATAATCCCTCACAAAATAAAAAATTTAATGTGGGTTTTCTTATTACCTCCTCTAGCCACCACTTATCTCATTACCTCCTATGAATATTCTCTTAACAATACCCTACCATTACCATCCAAGCACACCTCATCACCTACAAAACCTTCTTCTTACTACTTCCTAAATATCATTTGCAAACCCAGCTACCAATTAGCCAAATATCATCGACTTACACATATTAACTTCTCTAACCTAAAAGCTAGAAAAGTATTTGATTTCTACTGCAAGCCACAACAACCTAAACCTTTTACACCCCATCAATCTCTATTAGATGGTGACATCCACCCAAACCCTGGCCCTAACAATCACCCTGCCACAACAAATAACTGCCAAGACAATTCTATAACCCCATCACCTATCAAACCTACCAACTCACTCTTAATTGCACATCTAAACATACGCAGTATTTGTAACAAAATTTCTCAACTTCATGCCCTCTTACAGGCTCATCTATTTGATATCCTATGTTTATGAGAAACATGGCTAAAACCCACCATTAAAGACAATGAAATCTCCCCACCGGGCTATAATATCATCAGACTCGACCGTACTTCCAAAAAGGGAGGAGGAGTAGCAATCCTCATATAAAAATGAGCTACAAGTAAGTACACTTAATCTTAACTTACCCACAAACACTAGTGCAGAAATAATTTTCTCCAAACTACAGCTAAATACAAGTAAAGCCATAAACATTATCTGTGTTTATCTTCCCCCAGGGAACACTAATAATACTCTAGAGTATATTCTCAGCTGGCTTTCTAGTAATATCCCACAAGAAACCATAATTCTTGGGGACTTCAAAATTGATTGGAATTCCTGTACAAATACCAACCCCACCACCCATATTAACCTTTATGGCTTTTCACAACTTATAAAATCCCCTACCAGAACCAATAAAATCAATAACAAAGCAACCACCTTAGATTGGATACCTACTAATACTCCTCAGCAAACCTACACAACAGGAATCCTTCCAGATGACCTTAGTGACCATTCTCTAACATATATTATCAGACATAAAACCAACATAATGCTCCCTAACACCTTCCAAACTATACGCTCTAAAAAGCATTTTAATCCAGAACTTTTCCAAGCAGAACTCAATCAATGTAATTGGACACCTTTAAAAACTCTCCCTCTAAACGAAGAAGTGGAATACTTTAATTCTACATTCTTAGCCATCCTGGATCATCACGCTCCAACTCGTTCTATTAGAATCAAAGCTAAACTCGCCCCTTGGCTTACTAACAATACTAAACAAAAAATCCTACTTAGAAATAAATACTGGGCAAAATGGCGTAATACTAAGAATCCGATAGACCATCAAACCTTTAGACAACATAGAAACAGCACAAAAAGAGCCATCCTGCTAGATAAAACGAATTATTATCTCCAACTACAACAAACCTCTCTCAGACAACCAAAAAAATTCTGGACTAGTATTAATAACCTTCTCTACCCAGGCCAATTGATCACACCCAATCCTCAGGGTACTAACCCCAAGAATCCGATACAAACTGCAAATGCCTTTAATTCTTTCTTCACAGATACCATCCAAACTCTGGCTAGCCACCTATCACCTGATATAGCTAACCTAACCACTTCTTCTACTAATCCACCCCCTCAGTTCCACCCCCAACCTGTGTCTACTTCATACATTTCCTCCCTTCTCCAAAAATTAAAACCTACCTCCCCATCAGCCGACAAACTCCCAGCAGAATTCTTACAAAAAGGAGCTAAGGCCATTGCCTACCCTATTTCCATTCTGATAAATAGATCTATAAGCGAAGGAGATGTCCCTTTAATCTGGAAAATCTCTCATATCATCCCACTACTTAAAGGGAGAAACTCCAATGACTTCTCCAACTATCGTCCCATAGCTTTACTATCCCCTATAGCCAAAACTATGGAGAAATGCATCCACAAACAAATTCTCAACCACCTTCTCCAAAATAACCTACTTGCTAACTGCCAACATGGCTTCAGACCTTTCCATAGTACCACCACTGCCCTGCTATCATTCTCAAACTACATCAACAACAACCGCAGCAACAACTGTCTTTCATCAGCAGTCTTCATTGACTTATCCAAAGCTTTTGACATGGTTAACCACCAACTTCTCCTGCATACACTTAAGTCTCTTTCACTTGATTCTCTATCTTTGAACTGGTTTACATCTTACCTTGAGTACCGTCAGCAGGCTGTACTCTGGCAAAATGAACTATCTAATCAACTCCCAATCTCCCTCGGTGTCCCAAGGCTCTATTTTAGGCCCACTCTTATTTTCTATCTTCATTAATGACCTGCAATCTGCTATTCCATACTCCACCTGCATTCAATATGCAGATGACTCAACCTTAATCTGCTCAGCTACCTCACCAATCGAACTTCAGACCCTTACCCAAAAAGCCTTCAACACTGTACAACAATGGTTCTCTCACCGCTGCCTCCTTCTAAATCCCAAAAAAACTAAATTGTTACTTTTCACCCCAACCCAAAAGTCCATCTCCTCTCATTTCAATCTCACTTCTAATAATGGTACCCTTATCTTACCTGACCCTACCACTAAACTGCTAGGAATAACAATTGACAACAATCTAAACTTTGCTACACACATAAACACTACAATAAAATTAATTAATAAGAAACTAGGATCCCTTTACAGAATCAAACCCTATCTTACCCCAGAAGCTAGGTCTGCTATAGCTAGAACTCACCTTTTATCCACTCTGCTCTACGCCCCTCCCATTTATACTAATATCTCTAAAAATAGCCTCAAGAAACTAACAACTTCCTATAATAATATTATTGCTAGATTTGCTACAGGCTCTCCTTTTAGAACCTGTCACTGTTTAAATCTAAGACATATAAACTGACTAGAATTTCTTAACCAGCTTCAGTTTCACCAGCTTACAATAGCCCACAAGACCCTGTATCAACCTAGCAATACTCCAATACTCTCTAGCCTCATCACACCTTATATTAATCACAAAAACCTACGCTCCTCAAACAAACTGCTGATCTATACTACTAAACCCAACAACTCAGCAGGTGACTCCTTGTTCTCTAACTCTGTAGGAAAACTATGGAATAAACTTCCTTCCAATATCACAGCTCAGACTTCTCTTTTTCTTTTTAAAAAACATCTAAAACCATATCTCAGTAATCACTGGCTATGCACCTGTACTAACCCTGACTAATTGCCCCCCCACACTCACTTATCTCACCCTTCCTTCATTTACTACCTATTAAAAATTAACAATCCATCCTATTGCACACAAATTATATGTATATATGTATATAAGTAAAATGTATCTCTGTACCTTACAGAACTGGATTACTATTCTACATTATTTGTTAAAACGTTTGTATTATCTTATATTTTTTTGATTTTTTTGACAACAATGTATAACTTCTAATCTTTTAGCATCTATTAACTCTGTACAAATATGTGGAGCTTTTCTCCCCGGGCCTCTACTGAAAATGGACATATATCCAGTTAGACTAGCCCAGTCAACAAATGTGAAATGAATAAATAAAAGTAAATAAATAAATAAGTGAAAGTGTACAAAATGGTAGTTGTGACAGAGCCAATTGTATATCACAGTAAACACAGTCACACAATTTAAGCAATGGTGGACTTGAACAACCTACCTATCTATTTACTCAGTTTAGAGACCACAGCATCAACAGCCAGTGCCACACGAGAAGTGTGAACAAATGTGAAAGTTTACTGTGCAATTTGTTTTGCACTTCTTTATAGAGTTTAATGTTGCATTTTCAAACTGTGGTAAGGGCTGCTGATCTGCACTGAAATACATTGTATCTAAAGTTTCTAAGCTAGTATTAGGCATCATTTTGTGGTTCCTTAACACTAAGGCTACAAATCATTCATTTTACATTCAGAGTGTCAAAGTCGGCACTGTTGTGGCAGGAGACAGCTGATTTCACCTATCTGAGCTAGGAATTGCTGGTGCTTACCTGACTGGCTTTAGGGCATAGTTAGTGTAAAACTTGTTTTTTTTTTCTAATGATATATAAGCCTTGCATTTGCATGAGTCTTGGCTCATTTATCCAGAGCTGCTTATTGCTTGGCGATGACGCCAGAGATTTTGAGAGATTTTGTTTACATCTGAAGCCTCCCTTGGCAAGACAAATAAAATTAAGCATCATCTTGTACGGACATCTTTAAACTTTATATTTGCATTTTCAAACTGCTATAAGGGCTCCTGCTCTGCATTGAAATACATTGCATCTAGTATGTCTTAGTACTAGTCATCTGTTTGTGGTTCCTTAACTCATGGGCTCCAAACCAGTCATTTTACATTAATACTTTCAAAGTATCCACTTTTGCAGCAGGAGAAGACTGATTTCAGCTACCTTAGCTGGCAACTGCTAGTAGAAAGCTCTTTGAGTCCTTACCTGATTGACCTTAGGGCACAGTTAGTGTAAAACTTGCTTTTTTATGCTCATATATAACCCTGGGATTTGTGTGAAGCATCTTTTCATACAGCAGTGGTTGCTGGTGCCTTGTATATATGCAATCATCCAAAGCTGAAATTTCTCCATAAAAATACCTCACAACTTTATCTCAGTCCTGCTTTTCTCATGAGTCACTAGTTTGCTCAGTGAGCAGCATTTATATATTTAGTTAAGAATATTTACGCCTACCTTAACTTACTATAGCACTCAGGACTATCGCTACATTGAGATGATCCAGTTTGGGTGCTGAGCAGCATCACTGGTTAGGTTAGCTGCAGGTTACATAGAGTAAGCACCTTTCCCTCATCTGGCTCCAAACACCTTCCACTCCTATCTCTTGTAAGTTCATATTAAGCCATACAACAACAGGTGGGCACTTTCCTCTTATCTCTGCATCCAGCTTGGTGGACATGGGCATCCTGAGACAACATAACAATTGCCTTATGTACACTAACAGCCACTTAATTCTCAAACAGCAAATACAGTATGTGAGAGACGTAGTTACACATTGTCTCTGAAGACTAGACTCATACATACAGACACAAAAAGCAAGAAAGAGGTTTTCACCAATTCACACACATCACTAACCACTCCCACAAAGGACCACAGACATAGACCGACGTATACAAAGGTACTCACATGTAACTTACTCAAACCTCAACGGTCTCTCCGGCGCAGTCCTCAAAAACTCTGCATGCACACAAAGAAGACAATTCCCATCCATTGTGTCTCAACTATCATGTCTATGAGGAGAAACACTTCACAACTCAATATCCTGGTCATAGGAGACTCCATTGTGAGATTCACTGATGTCCCCCCCCTCAGCCTGGATAAGGAAGAGATTATAGTTAGTAGACTAGTTGGGACTATAATCTGCCATATCACACAAGCACTCAGATCACTTATCCCTAAGTAACAGTATGACTCAGTCATAGCCTATGTGGGCATGAATGACCTAAGGCATACTTTCTTAGACTATATGAAGACAGACATGATTAAGCTCACAGAATATGTGTCATAAGTAGGTATGAGCCTAGCACTGAGCAGCAGTCTACCATCTCCAAAGATGATACCACAATACCAACAGAAAATTATCAACTTTAACAATTGCTAAGCTACTGGTGTCATTCCAAAGATGTATAATACTTGTCAGCCTAGGAGGGCAAGGTTGAGAGGTCATACTGCTTTGCCAGGGATTATCTTCACCTGTCATCTCTAGGCTTTTGGATATTGGCCAAAACATTATCCACCCCATAGTGCCTTTTTTAGTCATTGTCAAACTGACAAACCTTCCAACATAACAAAAGCTACTCAGGACAAGCTAAAGGTGTTTCTGCTAAATACTAGGAGCATGAATAAAAAACTGCCCTCCCTAGAAGACCTCCTCACCCTGGCAAATGCTGACATCTGCGCAGCTGCTGACAGATGGTTCAAAATCACAGAAATCACTCAGACAGTGCATGGCTATAATGCCTTTCATACATTCTGATCACCCATGAATATGACAGAGCAAAAGGCAGAGGTTTATCTATCTCCATAAAGGATAAGCACACCTCAAGGCTGAGGTCAAATAATATGACATACTTGAGCTACTCCATGTCCAAGAAACCATGGGAAAATCAATTTCCATATACTTAATAGCAACAAGTTCTCCCACATTAAACCAGGAAACCCATATGTCACACATGAAGTTACTAGAATCACTCACCTTCCAGCCCAATACTATACTCACGTGTGAAGTTTAACTACCCATCCATTAAATGGGAAGCATACATAACCACTAACATGCAGACCCAAAGACTGCTTGACTTTGTCAATACAAATGCCCTTGAGCAGCTAGTCTGCATTCCCACTAAGGGAGCAAATATCCTAAATATGGTACTCCATTGCATCCCCTAGTGTGATGTCCACATTGGTAAGAGCAAATCATAAAGTAGTCTCCCTTGAAATAAAGGAAAAAATATTCCCCCACCTAACGCCTAAAACATTAAGAACTTTTCTAAAGTAAATTACCCCCATTAAGGGATGGCATAGCTAGTTTCCAAGCTCCCATAAATCCAGAAAACACAGAAACATATGCTGTGGCATATGCAAAAGCCCTCTATGACCATATAAACAACTGCATAGAAATGGCAATATGAGGCCAAGATACACCCAGGGCAAACCACAAAAACAAGTCAGTCTGTTGGACCCCTGGTATTAACAGGCTGTACAACAAAACAAAGAAAATGTTGTCAAGAAGTAAGAGAGAATGTCTACAACAGAGCAAAAAGTCCCTCATTAGTCTAAACAAGTGAATCGGGGAACTAGTCAAGTCTGTGAAAGCAGACTTTTAGGTAAAAATGGCCTCCACAGATAAGGATAACTATAAGGCATGTTTCAGTTATGTCCTCAGTCTTAAGGGCAGCATCCAACAATGTGCAGAACTATTTGTAGATGGCATCAGCCATACTCAGCCAGAAGATATAGAAAATATACTGGGTGACAAATTCAGCTCAAATTTCACCACCCAGTTGCCCCCAGTTCTCCTCCAAGAAATATTCTCCACCACTCCACCACAAGTTTTCACCAAAGATCAGGTTACCACTGTACTCTTTAGTGCTAAAAACACATCTTCAATGGGGCATGACAATATACCAGGTTGCCTCTTAAATAGTGTAAATAAGGACTTATCAGGACCATCAGGATCTCTATTTAATCACAGCCTATGGGCTAGCTTTGTCCTGATAGAGTAGAGGACAGCAATAATCATTCCTCTGCATAAAGTGGAACCAAGTACTAATCTAGAAAATTATGGACCCATAAGCTTGACTAGTTTTATATGTAACACCATGGAAAAAAATAATCATGGACCTGATAAATAATAACAAAGGAGACTCCACTGAATCTGATGCATTTCTCTGAGTAAGTTACTGAGACCATGGATGAGGGCAAGACAGTACATACCACCTACATCAACCTGACCAAGGCATTTGAAACAATTCCCCACTGAAGTATGTTAGTAAGTTCACAAAACTGGGCAGAAATGACGACATCACCAAATGAATAGCCACCTAGCTCACAGAGAGGACGCAAGTGGTCAAAGTCAGTGAATCCAAATACAGCAAGAGGCCACTTACTAGTGGTGTGACCCAGTGTTTAGTGCTGGGACCACTCCTGTTTAGAATATACTTCTTTGAAGTCAAGTCTAATATGGAAGGCCTCTGGATAGCAAACTCTGCCAATAACTAAAAGCTGGGTGCAATTACTGATCCCTCAGTGATGTCAAAATCCTTCATAATAGTCCAGATCAGGCAAATTATTAGTGCCAGAACCATAGTCTAGAATGAAATTTTATTTATTTATTTTATTTATTTTACATTTGTTGACCGGGAGAGTCTGACTGGATACATGTCCATTTTCAGCAGAGGCCTAGGGAGAAAAGCTCCACAGATTAAGAACAAACAACTATGAGATTTCTACATAGCAAGAAAGTAAATGCAAAGATATGTATTGTCATATTCTTTGGGAAGTCAAATATGCCTGCATATTACAACATCAGTAGTGCTCCCTTAAAAGTAGACTCTGGGTACACAGTGAGATAATAGCTTGACCTTTACCTGCCATGTGTCCACAGTGCTGAAGAAATCCTTCTATGCAGCACAGCTTATAGATAGAGGTATGAAATCCAGATCCAAGGAAGTTATGGTCCTGCTGTATTCAGCCCTCATTAGACCAATAATCGAGTGCAATGTGCCATTTGGCATGTACTTGACTAGGGACTTACAGCAGCTGGAGTGACCTCAGAGTTCCTCACAAAGAAAATACAAAGAGTAAACAACATGTCCTATGTTGCTAGATTAAAACCCCAATCCCTTTACTCTGTCTCCTTCTGATTATTAAGGTGTGTCCTATGCCTGACCTACAAGGCATTCACAATTCCAGCCCTTTTGGAGCGACTGCACCTCCACAACTCAAACAGCATGAAAGTCACCTGATCTAGATATTTAAACAGTTAGCAACTCAAACAAATTATGCTGGAGAGACAGATATCCATCTCAGTTATTGATTGCTCCTTCTTTGGAATAGGTTAATCAGAATCCTTCTCTGGCCCTTTTCAAATGCAGATTGGATCAATGGATGGGGAATTGAAAATTCACACCTAGGGTAGTGCCTGTGTTCTTTATGAGGGGGGCAGTCTGTAAGATCTTCAAGGCACAGGCACAAACCCATGCCATCATCTTTCCTCTAAGGGCCATATAGTCATTACAATAGGGTTATATTGACATGACAGAAATGTGTACACTAAAATGTATGACTGTCATGATGAATGATTGTGAGCTTTGGATAAGTTCTCCAGCATTTATGACACATATGTCCACATTACACATGTCAATGTTTTTGTGTTATTACACTTTACAAAATTGTATATGTTACAACATCCATAACAATTATTGTTATTAGTAATGAGAAGAGGTGACTTGCAACAACAACAGATTTGTAACATCAATTCACATGGACAAAAATTAATATTTTGTATTGCTTTAGCATCTATAATTGGTTAACATACATTTTGTATAAGAACAGTTTGATGAATTGTATTCCCTATTTCACTCTTTCTTGTGTTTATTGCATTTTATTATAGATGATCCTGATAGTTGCACAGTAGAACTTCTACCACCTGATGTGAGAGTATTGGTAGTTTCTGATGGTCATGGTGGTGATAGAGAGGGACAACCTGGGGGGCTGAGGTACAGTCTGACCTTGAGATTGTCGCTACTATATCTCATGCCCATATTCAGACACAGTCAGTAAGTTTATGCATACCCATGCTATGTAGCCATTTGCTATAGGACAGGTTGAGGTTGATCAAGGTAGTGTGATTACTCCTGTATCCATCATGATGGTGAGATTCCTCACAGAAGGATTTTTAGATGTGTTCAGAGGAGGCCTGATGTCTGCCCTCCTCTTGAGGCTGCTGTATCATTAGATGTCACTGGACATATGTACAGAGCTATCATGGAGGCACAGGTATGTTTCACCAGGTCCTCAGAAGAGACAGTGACAGTGTGAGCACTAAACACCATGCTTTCTAATTTGTGTGACTGCCTAAACTGTATGAGTGACTTCTCAGACAGATTGAGTGAATCACTTTTTGTGATGGAATGTCTACTGGCGGAGGGTTGGCTTCCATGTAGACACACAGCCGCTACATCGCTTGTTGTTAGCTGACATGGCTGCACCATATCCCACTCCAGTAGTGGCACTACTTCCATCTCTCCATCAGTGATTGCAGTGTCCACACATGGTAGGCCACAAGGTTGTGGTCCAGGATGTAGTCATGATGAGAACTCGTCCAACAGGTATCGCTCTTATTCAGGCAGCACCTCAGGACATGGAGCTAGCAGTGCAACTCCTGGCAGAGGTAGTTATCATGGTCAGTGATGAGGACACACTGAACTAACTACCATGCATGATTCACACCTGTCACACCTGCCTGGACATAGTGCTAGCACAGTGATTATTTATTTATTTATTTGACATTTGTTGACTGGGATTGTCTGACTGAGCTAATGCCCTTTTTTAGCAGAGGCCCAGGAGAAAAGCTCCAAATTACAAAGATTAATAACAAAATCATGTAACTAAATATAGAAATTAACAACACATTATATAACAAATATTAAACATTTCTAAGTACAAAACATAAATTCAGCAACTGCTGTTAAAGATGCAAGAAAGAACACAGCAGTAAAATTACATTTTAATATAACAAGTATAAATGCTTAGTGTAAGGACCAGGTAATAGGAGGGGTCAGGTAGTTAAGTAATTGGACTGTTGTTGGTAGACAATTGAGAAATTTAGGGGTAGTTTGAGCTACTGAAGCTAGAGGTGTAGTATGTTCATGCAGACACACACACACACACACACACACACACACACACACACACACACACACACACACACACACACAAACACATACACACGCAAATCCCTGTACCCACTGACACACATGCAAGTTATTTAAACAGTGCTGTTGACTGCTCTACATGCCTTTCTAGTGGCCCTGACAACTACATACTTTAATAGATAAATGTGTTCCTTACTCACACACGCTCCCACTTCTTTGGTGTCAGCTTTGCCCTCCTGCCAGCCCCCCCCCCCAACCTTATGCAAATGATGATGACCGAGTCCTACCCTTTGCACATTTCTTTGTGACTTCAGCTTGCATATATAACTGATGCACACAGTGGACAGCTAATGCTTGCTTACTCACAAGCTTGCTTTTATGACTATGTATTGCAGAAGAAAGGGTTTGATTTCTTGTTCCTACTCAGTTGTGAATGATTGGTTATGTAATTGCTGAACCTCATTGTATTTCAGTTACTACTGCAAGCAATGCAGTCAAAGCAGCACGTTTCCATCTCGCTTATTGTCATACTTGTGCAAATGCTGGTATCATTGATCAGCTCACTTGCTTAAATACAATGGTCAACTGAAAAGCTTGCTGCACAGTACTTGGTAAAATCCATAGCTGTATCTTCCAAACAGTGGTCATATAAGCTATTGCTGACATTACTATACCCCTCAGACATATTCTGCTCAGGGAAGTCTCTATATGAGAGTAATCAGTTATATAACTTAATTTTATTTATTTATTTTTTATTACAGGTTTCCCACTTATTTTGTTATTACTGAAGGTACAAGTTGTGTCCTTGGGGATTGTTTCTATCTGATGCTATCAATACACAGCCATTACATTTTTATGAAAGGTTGTGGAGTTTGACAAGCCTCAAGTTTTCATATTTATACATGCTTGGGATTAAAGGCTTTGATCTAGATAGCAAGTGTGCATGTGCCATCCTTTGTGTCTTAGCCAGAGGCAGGGCATATTGTGCAAGCCTAGATCTGTCAGCTCCTTCTGCCGCTGTTCGTTCTCCCTCAGACTCCACGTCTATATCTTCTTGACATACTGGCCCGGCCTGTGGTCCTGGAATCTGTGGTCTTAGCCCTTGCTGTCCTTGTTGAAGCTGTTTCCTGAGGATTATATTGTGCAACATGACACAGACTATGAGTATTTCAGCACAGGGGGCAGGGTCCTCCTTCAGGATATCACCTGCTGTATTTAGACACCAGAACTGTGATTTGAGCATGCAAAATGCATTTATTTATTTATTTGTTTATTTATCTTTGTTGACTGGAAAGTCTGTCTGGGCAGAGCCCATATTCAGTGGTGGCCTGGGAAGAAAATCTCCACCACAGTACATTTATATTAATAAGTGAATTTCAAACACATCTCAGAAACACAACAGTTACATTTCTCGTGAAACAACAAAAAACAATTACAAGACACATATATACAGTATAATACTTACATCAACATTTATAAGTCTGTACAGTTGTGCCCAGCTATAAAATCCTTTGGAAGGAAATGGATTGTTACTGCAGAAGAGCGACATTATTATAAAGAAGTTTAGTATTCCTTCATTTCAGTAAAGAAAGGTTTGCAAGGAGTTTCAGATATGTAATGAATTGTTATAAAATGTTGTATGATGGGAGATTTTAGTATTGCATAAGTCTGTAAAGAGTAGGATAAATAAAATGAAGTAAGTTATAAAATAATGTAGGAGGAGAATGAAAATATTAGTATTGTATAAGAGGACAGTGGTAATAGCATATGAGAGAGAGCAGGGTATAGGATTAGTTCTGTTTAGGCTGCCATTTCCAAACTGATGTATCTAGAAGGTTTACACTTAGGTATAGGGGGGATGCATGACAGGGGTTGTGAAGATTGGCTGAAGATAGATGAAGGCTGCCAACCTAGCCAGATAGAATGTTGTAGATAATTCTGTCATCTGTAAATATAAATGTAAACCACAGGCTTGTTGTCTTAAATGGAAAAAAATAGTGTTACATGTGGAACTGGAAAAAAATGTAATGTCAGTACACTCTGTTGGCCAAGTAAAGCATGTTGTGATCCTTTGAAGTTAGAATTCAGAGTCAGTCCGTCTAGAGTGAGGCATCTTGCCTATTGTTTGAAGGCCAGAGTTAATGGCTAGAATTTGCATGCATAAATGTCCTTTATTACTCTGGTTTCTGCCCAGATGTAAAGAATGTAAATGTAGTTTCTTTTAGCCTGGGAATCCCAGGAAAGTATGAAGAATGATGTAATGTGAATCTGGATTGTGATATCAATTTAAACAGAGAGAACCAGACAGCATTAAGCATTTTTGTCTTGATCATCCAACTCATCAGCACTTTGCCTGTTTCTACATGTAAGTTTATCTTAGACTTGTGTTTTCTCTTAGAAATAGCTAGAAACTAGAAAGATTAGACTAAGTTTTTTTTCTCTGATGTCTGAACTGTACTACTGAATTATTTTAAGTATTTCTTTGTGATCTCTGAACTCTTGACTAGCACTGTGTAGTAAAAAGTTTTGTCTTGTGTTTTTACTATTTGTTATTAAATATTTTTAACCCTTTCAACTGTAGCTGTTTTTGTAGAGATAATTTAAGCTCTTAAGAGTACTTGCATGCCTTTGGTAAAATTGTACAAAGCCACACTAATAGCTTTAGCCCTGGGCTATGCTACCACTTATATAATAATATTGCACAGTAATAAGTGGACACCCTTTTAAGGGCCTTTGAGTAGCTGATAAATATTAGTGGGTGGTGAGAGCTGGTACTACCATGTAGTCTGGGTAAAGGGGCACAGCTGGAGAACCTATTCCAAGGGACTACATACTTTAACCTTTTATACTAATAATTCAAATAAGGTTTTTCAGATTTCATCCTAAATCAAATGTAACACTGAAAGGGTTGTTTATTTGGCTCAATGTTTATATGGCTCATTCTACATTGGTGAAAGATTCAGGCCTTTCCATATGCATATTGGAGATCATTTATGTGATATTAGATGCATACTACCACTGCTATTACTATTATTACTGCTAACAATAATAAAAATAACATCCTGTATAAACATGCACTGTTACATTGGGGTTCTGTACTTACTTCTGCTGTGGCATATACAGTTAGCACGTCATGGAACACTTTTCAAAAACATTTCATCTTAGACCAATAAAAAAGGAAATGTATTATTAATGTTGAGGCATTGTCTCCCAGTAGATTAATTTAACCATACTGATTTAAGTACTTTAAGTAACTTTACATGATGTTTCTGTAATGATAATAATTAAACTTACACATTTTAACATTACATAATTCTGCTATTATAGACCTGTTCGGGCGCTGGTTTCTAACTGTGGATGTAGAAGTTTGTTCATGAAGTTGGATTTTTGCCTAACCTGAAAGCTCGTTTTACATATTTGTAAATTTCTGGCTAGGTAGCTTTATTCCTATTTACTAACAATCACTAATTTTAAAAATAAATAATTAAGTCTAATGGGAATGATTTTGGGTTAATTTTGCTATATTTATATTCATAATACTATTTTAAACGTGATGAATCACATGAATGTCACATCAAATTAAATAAGTAGGATTATGAGCCTTCTCTTCTAAAAATGAAGACACCAGCTGTGACTATCAAAACTGGCCTTCAAGTATTACATGAATTTGTCTTCTGACAAACCACTGTTATTTATTTATTTTTTTTTTGGGGGGGGCTGCTTTCTTTAGTTACCTGTCTTAGCTCCTTCCTTAAAACATTGGCATGGCAACTTCATCTATATCTTCTCTTGAAACTGGTATTTTTAATCAAAGCAACTTTTTATTTACTCTCTAAGCTACCAGTATAGGCTTTTTAAAGTAATTGTTTTTCTTTCAGGATGCTTTCTCATTAACTACTACCTCATTTTAATTTCCCTTCCATTGTTGTCCTTTGTCTGTAATAGGTATGAGAAAAATTATGTTCAGTTTTACTTCTTTATTGACCTATAGACTGTTATAGGTTAGCAGCAATATTGAATGTCATCTGCTTTATAATAGTAAAAAAGAGCCCCATAGTCTGCCTTTTCCATATTGATTTTTTTTCTGAGAATCCTCAGTCATGTGCTTTTCTTATTTTATCATCTCTGTCCCTGCACTAACACTTCTTTTAAATTTCTGTGTAGGAATCTGCCTTGAACAGATTTTTAATTCAGCGTTTCCTTTCAGTTCAGTTGCAGTTCCATACTGTCATTGCCACCATTTTTCCAGAAATTAATTCATGATATCAGTAAGCAGGTACTCATGCCACGAACACAAAATTCATGAGTCTATATTATAAACGCGAAACCTCACTTATGTGAATACAGAAACGTTGACACATATTCAGTGAACTGCGAAAACTGCGAACGTCCTGAAGTGTGAAATTGGAAAGGTCGAATTGTCATAGTTGCTAAAGGTAAGTATATAGCTGCTTAAGGTAAGTGTGCAATAGTTCTGGACCTTAAGGATAGGGTGCAGGTTAAGGTAAGTGCATACATAGTAGTATATACTTTAGGGTTAGAAGTAGGGTTTTGTTAAGTGTATGTATGTGGATTATTTATTTTGTTTGGGTAGGTAGTACGTAGTGGGTGGTGGGTTTGGCCAACTATGCCGGTTCAACATTTTGAATTTCGCTCTTTAGGATGTTCGGTGTTTTCGAGGTTTGCTCAATATGTGTTGACATTTTCATATTTGCGTGAGGCTTTGCGGTTATAATATAGATGCAAAATTCACAGTACTATGGAAAATTAGTAGCTCAATATATGGTATATACTTGACAGCAGAAGTATTGCGAGAAATTATACATTTACAAGTTTTTTACTGGCTGCTCATGTACACACCACCAGAATAGATCACATTGAAGGCAGACAATTGTAGACTTATAGATGTGTAAGGCAATCTAACCAGAGGCCATGTATGCCTTGCTAATAATCAGCTTCAGGTTCTACCACCGCTTATAAGGAAGGCAAGACCTGTAAATCGCAAAGGCATTAGACAGACAAAAAGAATAAAACATGGCCTAGAAATTATTTTTCATTTATGCATACATTTTAGAAAAGCAGAAACAAGGAATCTTTCACTGAATGTTGACCTTGCTAACTAACAAATGGTATTTCATTTATGCTTGCATTTAAGAAAACCAGAAACAAAGAATCTTCCACTAAATATTGACCTTGCTGGCTGAGTGAAGATTGCAGATAATTCTTGTTATGTTCCTGTTTCAAGGGAATATTCCAAACAGTTTTATTTTGTTCCTTTCTCAAGGGAAGAATCAAAAGATAAGGCATCTGTGAAGCTGCAAAACAAGATACAGCCTGAAAAACAAGATTAAGGGTGTGAATGTAGTCTGCAGAGGAAAATTACTTGAAAAAAGAATATGAAATGTGAAGTTCAGGATAGCAGGCGGTCTAGGCTGATGCAAGACTTGCTCAGTTGCAAGACTGGTTTAGATGATTCATGTTAATAGTTATGTTTCACATGTATATTTTCTGGTTATGCTGATTTGAATATGCTGCAAAAATCTATCTGCTGTTCTTATTAAATGTTACACACTTGAATAAAGAAGAACGTCAAAAGAAAAAAAAAGTCTGGTTATTTTTTACAATGGCACACAAACAGAACACAGAACATGTGAAAGCTGGTATTGATAACTCACTTCCAGTTGTTTATAATAAAGCTAGACAGGGTAAAAGATCTGAGGGTGGGGCAGTGAGTAAGGTTACTGACAAACCACCTCGTTATTCACAGTATGATTCAGTGTATCCTTGTCTGAACGACTTGAAGTCTGAACCAGATACCGACATACTGATAGTTCCTACAGCTCCTGCTCCTAGAGACATTGACACTGATTTATTGCTTTCTGAGGGAGTGTGCAAATAGTGCATGGTTAGAGGCAGGAAATTCTGTTACTTTTTCAGATACAAGGCAGATGACTAGGGTTAATTACAGGGCAGATGATGTAAGTGATGTACAAAGTTCAAGCCCAAGGAATGATCAAAAGCATGCCGTAGCTCAGGTTAATGTTGCCAGTGACATAGCAGATTTTCAGAATGTGTATGCAGGCTGTGATAGTTCAGCACAGAATCAGGTGGCATATGTGACTTCGTTCCGGGTTGGAAAGGAAGACAGATCATACATTTCATTATTCATAGGAAAGGAATTGTGGCATAATGTGTTACTTGATGCAGGGGCCTCAATTTCAGTTACAAACAGATATCTGCCACAGGATTCAAGTACAGTTCTTATGCTATCAGGATTTAAAGGGTCAAAAGTTGCTGTAGTCAGCAGCAAGCCTTTGGAAATTAGATTTTTAAATAAAGTCAATCAGTCTAGAAAGGAAATAACAGCAAGATTCCTGTTATATCCCAAGTGTAACAGTACCATTTTGGGAATGGACATTATGCCAGAATTAGGTGTTGTGTTAGATTTTAATAATAAGATATTGTGGAAAAATAAAAATGCTATGATATGTACAGTAGTACAGGCAGAAGATATGTCCAAAAAGTTGTGTACAGTAGACTGCACTGTACAGGGGCAGGAATGAAATGCAAGAATTTCCGGAATTATGGGCTAAAGATAAAACAGAGTGTGGTATTGTTGCCAATGCCACTGTAAAGGCAGAGGAGCCTACAGACAGGTTACGACTTTCTCAGAAACAGTACCCCATTCCACGAGAAGCAGTGGAGGATATTCATAAATGCATTACAGACTGGGAAAGGAAAGGTATTATAGTCCTAGAATCTAGCCCGTGTAATTCACCCATGTCCCCAGTAAAGAAGAAGGATGGTAGTTACAAGTTGGTTTTAAATCTGAGGCTAGTAAATAAATTCACAACTCCAGCAGCACATGTGGTGCCTGTACACCTGAACTGGCTGTTAAACTAGACCCACAGAATAAATGGTTTACATTTACTGATTTAGCAAATGGAGTTTTTGCTATACCTCTAACTGAATCTTCACAGAAGCAGTTTGATTTTACATTTTGAAGATACACAGTATTTAATGACACACCTAACAATGGGTTTTATACATTCTCCAGTGCTGTTTCATTAGACATTGGCATGGGTACTGTGGCCATTGAACTATGGCAATAAAGTTTTGCAATATATAGATGATATTGTGATACAGACAGAAACAGAGAAGGAACATTGCAGATACTACATGATGTCTTACCGGCTTTGCAGAAAGCTGGTTTCAAAGTCAATGCCAACAAAATGCAGTTAAAACAGCAACAGGTCAGATTCTTGGGGTAACTGTACAGCCCCAGGTTTAGTCCCCTTGCAGGGAAAGAGTGCAATATATCCTGAGTATGCCCTTACCTACTACCATTCAGGATTTACAAAAGTTTTTGGGAATCATGAATTATAATAGGGAATTTATAGAAGATTATGCAGTCTTGGCAGACCTTTTATATAAGATGATTAATGTAACAATGTCCAGTACTACTATTTTGGTGTGGTCAGAAGAGGGAAAGAAGTCAGTGGGAACACTGAAACAAAAGCTGGCAGTAGTCACTGAGTTAATTATACCAGCAGCAGAATATCCCTTTTATTTGCAAGCAACAGCAGGAAATTACAGCATCACTGTAGTCCTGCTACAAGGATACCCTCATACCCTACAGCAGGGAATTCAGACAAGGCTAAGAGCCATTATCTGTTTTTAGCAGAATGCTGACATCAGTGGGTAAGAGTTATCACCCTTGTTTAAAGGCTTTGTTAGCTATATACTGGGGAATTAAACAGTCAGAATTTATAACACAGTTCTCTCCAATAATAGTGCAAACACCACATCATCATACAGTCATGACCCTATTGTATTCAGACAGATGCAGAGATGTGACTCAGGCCACATTATCTAAGTGGATTATAGCCTTAGAACAGAAGAATATTTCAATAGAGATTGGGGAGAAATATTACCTGTCTCAACAGTTGCTTTATGAAGGGAATCCTCATGTTTGTGATGAACAGATGGAAAAGGCTCCTAATTCACCTTTTTTCAGACCAATTTAATACAGAGGTCAGGTGTGTGAATATGGCTGGTTCAAGATTTTATGAGGAAGGCACATATTATACATGATGTGCAAGCTACATTAACACTGCACAGCCAGAGACTCATATGATCAAGCTTCCTGGGTATCTGTCAGCCCAACGAGCAAAGGTGGAGTCTGTGCTGTTTGCTATAAAACAGTATGGAGGCAGTCTGTTAAACAGTATTAGTGACAGCTCCTATGTGGTAACAGCCCTTACCATTTATTTGGAAATTTGGGCTAGGAGGGGATTTGTGGACAGTAAAGGTAAACCTTTACAGCGTGTAGCAGTTCTGAAGGAGTTAAATGATTTAGGGTGGAAACACAGAAATAAACAGAGCATCTGCACAAGGCACATCAAGCAAGAGATAATCTTCATTTTATTGTCAATTCCATAGCGGATGCAGCAGCAAAAAACGTTGCTAAGGAGGGGTTTCCTCTATATCCAGTGCAGTGGGAGGAGATTAAAGTGGAAGGTATAACAGAGATAAGTCAAGTGGGCTCAACAGTTGAGGCAGTTCTGGCAAAGATCCAAGGCATGCAAGGGGATGGTGATGAATGAGCAAAATGTGAAGTTGCCAGTCCAGTCCCTGGAGCCTGGAGTAAAGTTCTATGTGTATAAAAGTGACAAGAGGCACTTTTACCCCGCATGCCAAAATTATTGGCTAAGCAGCAAATCAAGTACAACCATCAGCTACTAGGTCATGTAGGTTTTCAGAAAATTTGGCCTATCATAAAGTTTACGTTTTGGAATCCTCAGCTGAAAAAAAACTATGTAAACTAATTCAGGAGGAGTGTATAATATGCCTGCAGGCTAAGTCTACATTGAAAAAGCCTCAGTTGCAGAGAGTGCCAGTTTCAGAGGGAGTATGGTATAGTATACAGATAGATTTTGCATGACCTCTTCCTCCAGCAAAAGGGGGTTACCGATACTTGTTGGCAGTGGCAGACACTTTTACCAAGTGGATGGAAGCTATTCCCACTAAGGACATGACAGCAAAATCTACAGCGTCTGCATTATGGAATAACATTTTCTCTCAGTGGGGATGGCCTCGGATCATTGAATCTGACAATGGTAATAAATTCCCAAGTCAGGTTATGAAAGAAGTGTGTAACCTGTTAGGGATACAGCAGAAATTCCATGTTCCATATCGCCCCCAGTCTAATGGAATAGTACAAAGAATGAATAGGACCATTAAGGAGAGACTTATTAAAGTTTGTATAATGAAGGGACCTAATTGGGTCATGCATTTGCCAGCTATTTTGCTGGAATAAGAGCATCAACTAATGCTAAGTCAGGAATTTCACCTTTTAAGTTAATGACAGGAAGAAGAATGCCATTGAATTTTCCTTTTGTCCCATTTCTGGGTTCACAGCCCTCTTATTGTACAGTGGCACATTATTAGGGTTGGTTACAAGCTTGGCAGGAATCTATCAACAACATGAGTCTATTTCATGCAGGCAGGATGTACAAAATGTTGGCAAATCCAGCTGACATTGTTCAGTTGAAACAGGGCCAAGAGGTCATGCTAAACTGATTTGTTTTCAGAGGCTGTTTTGCTTCAAATCGGGAAGGGCTGTACACTATAGTCAAACAGGGAGGGCCTCTAGTGTATCAAATCAAGAGGAGTGATAAGAACCACAGTGACAGGAAATGTAAAATTGTACACATCGATCAATTAAAGCTTGTTAAGAGTGACGATGCAAATCCAAGAAAATGATACTGCTTTTTGCACTTTACAGGTCGTGATATAGAACATATTGCCTGTTTTGGATTTTTGAATATAGTCTTTTGAAATGGCCATCTGTCAACAGCAGCCATCCAGCCTTGCACAAGAGATGGGTGAGGGGAGGATTGGGAGGCCTAATTGTACAAGGGACACAGCAAAGGACATTGGAACTGTAGGGAGGCCTTTATAATACATCAGCATCAGGACGATGGAGTATAGGGCTCACCTTGATATTGTTGCTTGTCTTGATTTGGGATCCTCCGTTCATCTAGTGCAACTGGACTACAGGCATAAGAACTACACCTGAAGATGACAAGGAACTGTAAAACAGTTTGTGTGGCAGAGAATGAAACTTTTACAGGTTATTGTTTTTTTTTTTACTCTTCTTTAGATGTAATAGAGTACCAATGGTACAAAAACAATAATTTTTAGTTTGCATGGAATGTTATAAATGTTACAGACTTTTTAGTAGGCAAACAGCTTGCCAGTTGAATGTGCATTGATTTGTCTCTAACTTCTGAAGGCATATAGTTCATAGTTCAGTACTAGGCTAACTGCCTTTGTGGACCGTTTTAAGCTTAGCCAATTACTTCATGTGAGAATCAAACCCTGCACTCCACGTATGTAAGGTAGGTAAACACCTTAACCATTATGCCAACCACCCACCCTTATTTTCTTTAAGACTGACACAAGTGTATAAGTCAGATGCAGATTTGTATTCATTCAAGGTAGTGACATTAC
Organism: Protopterus annectens; assembly: GCF_019279795.1. NCBI lineage: Eukaryota > Metazoa > Chordata > Ceratodontiformes > Protopteridae > Protopterus > Protopterus annectens. The sequence continues at coordinate 1,024,107,398 of NC_056726.1, read as the reverse complement.
AATATCAAGTTTTACAGGCTGAGTTTTGGGTTCAGGTTATATCTCCAGAGCATCAACAGCCAAAGAGGGAAATGCTAAAATAGGAAGATGGGTATCCACCTTATAATACATTTACTAAGCTTCAGTTTACCTATGCGCATGCTTTTAATTTATCTCAGTGCTGGATTTGTGTACATGTGCCAGTTGCAGGAAAAGGTATCCCTCTAGTACCAGTTACTATTACTCTTGAGGAAATAGCCATTATGCCAGCGAGGCTGCATAATGAAAAAGGAAATTAACTGAACAAGACAATATTTGAGTAAATCAGTGTTAATAGTACCCAATATTTAACTCTGTGGTCAACAGGAAAATTATTTGTTTGCTATAAGAGAGAGGAATCATGGTACAATGATGTACCAACTCCTAAGGTAGAAAACATAGGTAACAGTCAGTGTAATTTTACTATTACAGAATTTAGAGATGGGGAAGGAAATATGCAGGATTAACAGTTTATACTTTGTCTAATTTAACTGAAGATGCACAGAAACAAGTTTATGGCATTTTTTTTCATGCTACTTCTGCAACAACAGGGTTGGCATTCTAACTATGCATTAAGGCACATTTATTATGTGTGTGGGGACAGAGCCTATAAATGGCTACCACCAAGGTGGTATGGCTCGGATTATATAGGATATGTAATACCAGCCTTAAGACATTTTAAAGAACAACCTAGTTCAATAACTTTCAGAAATCACAGAGTCAAGAGAGGCCTGGATACTGATTTTCAGGATAAGGTACAGGTTTTAGATACATCTCATATACATCAGAATTTGGATTTAAAGACTCTGAAAGCTATGGATCTAGGTGATGTGGTAATAGCTGGAGCACGTATATTTCCTGCATATGGAGCTGTTAAAGCCATTGGGGAGCTGCTCAAGTTAGCCAAGTTACTGGAGGCTTTGGCCAATAATACCTTTGAAAGCATAAAGGACATCACTTTGGAAATGACCATGATGTGTATGGTGGTCCTCCAGAACTGTATGGCCCTTGATTACCTGCTGGCGTCCCATCATGGGACTTGTGGATTGATCAGGATGGAATGCTGTAGTTATATACCAGATAAAAGCAAATCTATTCAAGTGCATTTGCAGATTATGACTAAGGTACACAGTGTTGGAGACACCTCATGGACAGATTCATTTGCAAGCCTATTCCAAGGTTGGAGTGGGACAGTTTTATAATATCTTCTAGTAGTCATTTTGATATTAATAACATTAAGCATTATAATATCACTTTGTAGACTTTGTTTTGCCAAGTTTATAGTGGTAGGTAGCACAAAGTCCATATGTTCAAACCAGATTACAGTGGTTTGTCATACAGACATGATACATATGGTTTACATGCATTTGGTTGCACAACCGAAGGTTGATCTTACATACTGCCAAACCTAAATGTCAAATCTCATGTGCGCAAATGCTCTAAATGCTGCAAGCAACATCGAATTCGAAATTTCCAATCGCGCAACCACCACAACAAGCGCTATCATGGGTCGAGAAGGGGCAATAGTAGCCTGGCCGGTATTTGGTAATCTCGGGTTCGACAGCCGTAGATTCGACATTCCGTGATACTGGGGTTCTGCTTTTGACATCTTTGCATTCAGACATCAGCCATTCATGCAAATCCATGTATACCGATACATATATGAGGTAACTACAGAAGTAGGACCCTATAGACTTTTGTCAGGGATCTCAGGGCCAACTACTAGATCAGGGTTCTTCATTGTACAGTAGTTATTAGGCATTAGACAGACATAAAGAATAAACAGGATAAATGATGTTTCATTTATGCATACATTTTAGAAAAGCAGAAGCAAAGAATCTTCCACTGAATATTGACCTTGCTGGCTAAGCAAAGATTACAGATAGCTCTTGTTATGTTCCTGGTTCAAGGGAAGATTGCAGACAGTTTTATTTTGTTCCTTTCTCAAGGGAAGAATCAAAAGATAAGGCATCTGTGAAGCTACAAACAAGATATAGCCTGAAAAACAAGGTTAGGGGTGTGAATGTAGTCTACAGAAGAAAATTACTAGAAAAAAGAATATGATATGTGAAGTTTAGGATAGCAGGCAGTCTAGTCTGATGCAAGACTTGTTCAGTTACAAGACTGGTTTAGATGATTCATGTTAATAGTTATGTTTCACACGTATATTTTATGGTTACGCTGATTTGAATATGCTGCAAAAATCTATCTGCTGTTCTTAAATGTTACACACTTGAATAAAGAAGAATGGAAAAAGAAAATAAAAACTCTGATTGTTTTTTACAACAATGCAGTTGTCCAAACTTATGATTGAAGAACAACAGGAAATTGCATTACTTGATCTGAAATGGGATTATCTTCCAAAACAGAGGAAGGCACTCAGAGATTAACCTATCCTTCCCTTTAGTTTTATTTAGTGAATGATGTAGGTTGAAATTTCTCTTTCTAATTGGCTGGACTATTTAATTTATAAACAAAAAGGAGATTAATGAAAGCAGAATCCCTGAGGTCAGAGTAAGCAAGGTACAGGTTCCACCTCTGGAGCCAACCCAACAGTGAGTAAAGGGACAAGGATACCAACCTCTCCTGGTAGTTAAGATGCTTGATGCAAGACATCATTTTTGTTACAACCTTCTGTGGTTCTGCAAGTTATTTGGTGCATCTTGTAAGATACATAGCAAAGGATGCAATATATTATATGATATTGTATTATATAATGGCTCTGATCAGGGAAGAATGGAAGGGAACAATGACTTCCTCAGTTTAAGAAGAGATACCTATTAGCAATTAGTTGTGAGATATAGAAGGTTTTCATAACTATACTTGTCAAATAGTGATCGATGGAAAGGTAGATATTAACTCTGAGGCCAAGGTCTGTAATCCTTTGATGGAGTCACTTGGTAACAGAGTGTTATCAGTGCAGTAGCTCCTTCCTTAAAGGGGGCTATACTGCATTCTTGGCATTTAATTTAAGCCCTTTTTTGGTGCACCAGGTACTGAGTTCTGCAAATTTATTTTTAAGGGTATCAGTATCTTGGGTTGACATGACATCTCCATCCTGTTCACATTCATCAGTTTAGATGCCAGAGAATTAAATGCCAATCAGGAGACGAGGCATCACCATTCCTGACATTGTAGGCTCTGTCCACGAGTTAATCTGTATTAGAAAATAAGGATCAATGTTTAATGTTGCAAGCTTATTTATGTTTCCTTCATCTGGTATAGTGTCAAGTGCCATAAGTTGGTACTAGGCTATTGGCCCTAGGGCCTATACAAGCCTAGCCATAACAATTCCCTTGGTATTTCTTCCCACAATATTTACTTCCCTGGACCCCTGTCTAGCAGGGTGATTGACGTGATCCCCGGGGTGAATTTCCTATCTCCCATCCAATCGTCAAGGTTCCTTTTGAAGAGGGTCAAGGAGGTGCTCTGCTTGACATGTATGGGCAGTCTATTCCAGAGTATGGGGAGTCTCTGGATGAGGAACCTATCCCTCCAGCATGTTTTGTTTATTGTGATGACAAGGTTTAGATCCCTGGAGCTTGTGGCTCTGAGGGATTGGGATTTCTTTAAGTGGAGCATGTCCAACAGCTCAGGGTTTGACATGGTCTTGTGTGTTAAGCAGAGATCACTTCTGAGTAGGTGATATACCACAGAGTATAGCTGGAGTTGTTTTAGACAGTCAGCATAGGGCATATGCTTTAGGCCTGTGATTCTTTTAGTGAGGTATTTCTGCAGCCTTTCCAGCTGTTGCAGATGTCTTGTGAGATACATACCAAATTGGGCATTGTACTCTATAATGGTTCTAATGAGGGATGAGTACAGTGGGACAATGACCTCCTATTTTCTGGATGAAAATCCCTTAGTGATGAGGTGAACCACATAGAAGGATTGACTGTTGTGGTGATGTGGTTATCGAAGGTGAGACCACTATCCACCTGTGTCTCTAAGTCTCTCATCACACTTTCAGTGTTTAGTGTACTGCTGCCTATGTGGTAATTCATGGGTACATGTTTTTTTTTTTCCCAAAGGAGATAACTATACATTTATTGGCATTAAGCTTGAGCCCATGGCTCTTGCACCAAGCATCTGTTTCTGTAAGGCCCTTTTGTAGAATATCCACATCATTTGAAGATTCAATAATGGCTCCCAGTTTGCAGTCATCTGTGAACTTTGTTAGCCAGAGTCCCTTAGTGTTGGCCTGTACTTTAGAGAAGTAGATGGCAAACAACAATGGTCCCAGGACTGAACCCTGAGGTACTCCACTTGTCACTTGTCTGGAGCTGGATTTGGAGTTGGCTACTTTTACAGTCTGGGTTCTGTCAGTAAGCCAGTTGGCAACCCATCGAGTGACATATGGATTTATGCCCAGCTTAGTAAGTTTATCTATGATTCCAGAGTGGGGGATGGTGTTGAAGGCCTTGGTGAGGTCCAGATAGGCTGTGTGGACAGCCTTACCATTGTCCACAGCTCTGGAGACTGATCAGAAGAAGTAAATCAGGTTCAGGAGACCCGAGTAGTTTTCCCAGTTAATGGCAGGGTAGTTGAAATCACCCAGTATTAGGGTGTTTGGCTGTATCTAGTTTCCAGTATGTTAAAAAGGTGTAGTGAGAATCTTGGGGCATGATGGGGGATCTGTAGCAAGCTACGATTTGGATTGCAGTCTTACCTAGTGTTAGTTGCACCTGGAGAATTTCAGATGCATTGTGTTTGGCAACTAGCCTGGAGGTGTGAATATCCTTGGTGAATATGGACAGTCCTCCACCTTTAGTGTTTTGGTCTTGGTTTGGTGGCCGAAAAGTGTGGTAAGAGTTGTAGCCTGGTATTGCAGGGGTGCTCTCTGGAGCCTTGAACCAGGTCTCAGTTACTGCACAGATATCGATGTTCTCTATTTTTAGGAGTGCCTCGAGAGAGTGCATTTTGAGGTTTAGACTTCTAGCATTGAGTAGCATTACTTTCATATTTTGCTTGCTTGTATCTGTTATGGTGGTGGTTTTGTCCTTTGAACCTTGCCCAAAAAAGGCACTATAGGGGTGGCAAGAACCTTAGCCAGTAACCTGAATCCCAGGGGTGACAGGTGCAGGCCATCTCTGGCAAAGCATTGCAGTTAGTCGATCATGTCGTCCCAGGCAGACAGATACTGGATCCCCTTTGAATGACACCAGAAGCTTAGCCAATTGTTGAAGTCAATCATTTTGTCCTTATACTGTGGTATAATTCTGGGAGAAGGCAGGATGCTACTCAGGGCTAGGGTAATACCTGCTTGGGCCATATGATCTGAGAGCTCTTCCATGTCTCTTTTCATGTAGTCCAGGGAGGTATGTCTCAAGTCATTCACTCCAACACGGACAATGAGAGAGTCATATTTGTACTTGTTGTGGAGTGACTTGAGTGCATGTTTTATGTGGCGGATCCTGGCACCCAACAGGCAGCTGACAGTAACGTTCTCCTTGTTTAGCCTGGTGAGTGGGACATCAGTGGGCTTGACTATAGAGTCATCTATGACTAAAGTGTTGGGTACGTTGTCCTGCCTTAGGGGCTTTTGTTGTGTGGCACACTGGTGTTGTGAGCTATGTGTCACTTTGGTTGTGACTGGTGTTTGTATACATTTCAGCTTCGGAGGTCCTTGTTGCTTGGGCAGGTTAATGTTAAGGGCCTCAGCATATGTGGGTTTAGTGTTGGCATGTGTGGGTGTTGATGGTGTGGATTTTGAAGGGCTATGTGTTGCTTGAGGTGTAGTGTAGGTGTTAACCTTCTCCTCTTGACTATGTAGCACAATCTTGGCTGGAGAGAGTTTTGCTTCCAGTTTGGCTATGTAAGTGCATCTCTCACAGGTTGTAGTGTTGGATGGTAGGAGGAGAGGGTTGTCTGTGTACATGAGGCAGTTGCTGCCTGTAGCCTGTAGATAGACTTACGTGAAACAGTTTAATTAGAGTCTCAGTGAGTGCATGTTTGACTCTTTATTGTGCAGCCTGCTTTATTGTTGTTATAGAAAAAGTGTTTTTGATCTCTGGGAGCACATGAAGGACATGATCCCTTATGATGATTGGAGAAAGTGATTCAAGAAAGCCTGGTGTTGCGATGGCAGTTTCACAGAAAAGTTAGCAACACGCTTGTTTTCTAGTTTATTAGCATTTTTTTCAGGTGTGAGCATGAGTCATCTATAAATACAGATGTGCCCTTTCTAATAGTCATTTTTCCTATTATAGATGTCAGGTTTTGGCGCAAATCACTTCTTAAAAGCTGACTACAACCTCCTAAGGGAGGGTATCTGTGGCTTCACACCACCACCACCTTCAGACAATGTAGACAACTTTGCTGAACAGTACGCCAATGCAGGAAACAAACATCTGTACAACTGCATGGACTCAGCCATACCCAATAGAACTAAGACTTGTACCTCAAGGAAATGCAAACCTGTTTGGTAGACATCCTCTGTCAACAGGCTTTACAACAAAAGGAAGAAATAGTTGTCCAAGGGTAAAAGGGAACAAATTCCAAATTTGAAAAACTCCCCCCTTAGCCTCAACAAGCAAATTAGATCACTAGTGAAAACCTCCAAGGCAAATTATGAATCAAAACTAGCCTCCATAACAAAGAGAAACTATAAAGTCTTCTTCAGTTATGTCAGGAACCTCTGTGGCAAAGCCCAGATTTGTTCCGAATTAGTACTTACCAGTATCACTTACACTGATCCAGTTGACTTAGCCAGCCTGCTAGCAGATAGGTTCAGTGCAAACTTCACCCCCCCTCCCGTCTCCACCAAAGGCCATTTTGACATCCCTAATACTTGTCCCGCACCTCACATTTCCATAGATCAGGTGTTACAGGCCCTATCCAAGGCAAAGAGCACAGCTTCCATGGGACCTGATAGTATCCCAGGATGCATTCTGCACCATCTCCAGCAAGAACTGGCTTCTCCATTGAGCACCCTAGTCAACCACAGCCTAAGTACTGGCTTCGTTCCAGCAGAGTGGAGAACTCCCATTGTCATCTCCTTGCACAAAGTTGGTGCCACTAATGACCCTAGAAACTATTGCCCCATTAGCTTGACAAGTCTAATCTTTAAAGCTATGGAGTATATTATTATGGATGTCATAAACAAGAATATAGGCAATCTTCAAGCACTTGACCCCACCCATTTTGGATTCATCAAGGGAAGATCTTGCCTACTGAACCTGATTGACTTCTTTGAGACTGTCTCCAAGGCCCTGGATGAGGGAAAGTCAGTACATACAGCTTACCTTGACTTGGCCAAGGCCTTTGACACAATCCCCCACTAGGGCATCATCGAAAAGCTAACACAACTTGCCGTAAATCGCTATCTCATTGGGTGGGTGGCCAACTGCTTCACTGACAGGACCCTCAAGGTCAAAATAGGCACCTCCACCTCCGAAAGCAGACCTGTTACTAGTGGAGTTCCCCAGGGATTTGTCCTGGGACCCCTACTGTTTGGCATCTATTTCTCAAAGGTCCAGTCAAAGACAAAGGGCCTGTGGCTGACCACGTTTGCAGATGACTGTAAGTTGGGTGCTGTCATTGATTCCCCAAATGATGTTAACATACTGCAAGAGGGTCTCACAGCAACTAACGACCGGTGCCAAAGTCATGGCCTCAAGTTACATGCAAAAAATGTATCATCACACCATTCAGCAAAAACATAATCCCTAATGATTACCACATCAACGACAACCCCTAAGCATGCAACCTGTGGTGAGAAACCTGGGCACACAGGTTGATAACTTTATATTCGACCATCATGTAGCAGCAGTGGTCAGAAAAGCCTTTTACTTGGTTCATCTCATAAGTAAAGAGAATGCATCTAGAAAAAATGTGGCTATTTCCTCTATATACTCCTCCCTCATTATGCCAATAATTGAGTATAATGCCCTGTTTGGGATGTACCTTTCCAAACATTTGCACCAACTGGAAAGGCCACTGAAATACTTCACAAAGTGAATCCATGACCTCCAACACCTGTCCTATGCAGACAGGCTCAAATCACTATCACTCTACTCGGTATCATACAGATTGCTCAGGGGGTGATCTGTGTCTCACCTACAAGGCAATCTCAGATGCTACCCTACTAGAGATGCTCCATATCCATAAGTTTAACTCCTCATGCACTACCTGCTCAAAAGGTCTGAATCTAATATGCAGCATCAACAAAACCTGCTGGAGGGACAAACTTTGTCTCCCAGAGGTTGCCCTGTCTCTGAAATAGACTTCCCATACATGTCAAACAGAGCAACTCGCTGACCCTCTTCAAGCTCAACCTTGATGAGTGGATGGGAAACCACAAATTTGTCCCAGGGGTTCGACCTGTGTCCCTCATTGATAGGGGCAACAGGATGCTGACTGAGGTTTCTTTTTGGGGATAAACTCTTGGCTAGGCTTGTAAGAGCCTCAGGGCCATTAGCCTAGTAACCTCCGATGAGCCTATGAACATGAGTTTATTATTTCCCTTAGCCAGAATCCAGAAGCCATGTGAAGTTGAACAGCTGTTTCATGAGAAAGCCAAGATATTTAAATTATGCTGCAGATTGCAGGGATCATTCTAGTAGTTGTTAAAGGATGCTGCATAAGACATTACTAGGATACACATAATATGGGGCTTAAACCTGACATATCAGATGCCCAAAGTAGCAAGGCTCTCCAACATGATCTATTAAAGATATGAGACATAAAAACACTCTGCTAGTATGGCAGTGTTGTATATAGATTGCCCTTCATATTTTTGGGCCAAATCACATAATTGAGTAATAGACTCTGTCTCCTTGTCTATAATTCTATTGTGATGCTCAGCTAGTATTTCAACAAATTTAAGAGATGCCTGCTGTTGCACTTCACCCCATTGTTTCAATAAGATATCATTGGGGTTGATAACTAGTGGTTGAGTACATATACGTAAACCTCTTGGTGTTATTCCTTTAGTCAGATATGCCTGAAAAAGCTTATAGTGCCACGCATTGTTGCGTAATTGACACATATGTTTATTCATATTCAAAAAAATATTTTCACAACTTTCACCATTGGGACCAACATCAGAGCCATTCCCCACCAGTTTGGCCGTCCCAAGCCCAAAAGCAGTTAAATCATCCCTATCAGAGGCAAGCCCCTTTAATAAATTATTCAATTCCATGATATATAAATCCAAATATAGTAAAGTGATGTCTAAATCTAAATACTCGTAGAAGGTAAATTCAGGAACCAAAAGGTCACTGAGATATCAAATGGGTACAGTAGTTATTATATTCCAAATAAATCTTGTCCTTTTATCTATAAGGCCTTTAGCCGATTCATACATAGATCAATAAGCCCTAGGCCAAAAAGGAAGAGTTTACTGTATACAGCATAATCACTAAAATATCAATTGAGTACAATAACAGCCAATAATACTGTGTCCAAAGTGCATATCTTCCTAAGATATAATTGGCCATAAGTCAATCATTGTATAAATCAATATGCCCAAGGCCATTAAGGGAAACATATATTTTTCCAGTAGTATAGAAAGTGCTATTCCACTTAATATTACCAGCATCAATAATCATCAATTACTAATCATGGGATGAAAAAATATTAATCTAACCTCAGTCAAAAAGTTGAGGAACACATCAACAATGCACCCTGATGTAGAAAGCTGCAAACAATATTTAAATGTCTAAAAAGTGTTAGATGCACCTATAAGTCCTTTCACAAAAAATACATTGGTATAAAAATATTAAATAGTATTATAGTCTTGAAACATAAATTCTAAATATAACAATTGAAAAAAAAAAACATAAAAATAGACTATATGCCAATCTATATTAAGGGTCTAAAGGCCTACATTAGATATTTATGATGTGTTGTTCAAAGAACAATATCTTGAGCAATATTCTGTACAATAGGTCCAAGTAACACTAACCTATTCGTAGATATAAAAATTATATCATAACATAGCGCTTGAAGACCTAAATAATTCCCATTAATTTACTACTAATGTGTCCGGCATATTCAGAATGAAAATAGTAAAGAATATATTTAAATGGTTGAGTACAAACAGCATAAGAATCACTATACTAAGCTGGAGACTCTAAAACTGATGATATAAGCTAGAGCTGTATATATATATATATATATATATATATATATATATATATATATATATATATATATATATATATATATATATATATATTCAGTTTATAGTGATATATCAAGACCTTACCAGATAAGGGCCTTATTAACTGCCTATATACATATTATGTCCCACACACCAAATTCTTACTGTTAGAATTCAATAAACCACTTTAGTATAGCTCAGGAGCCAATGGTAGTTATTTATAAATATATAACCTGCCTTTTCAAATCATAGTAGTGAATAAAGAGTGAATATGTAACTGACATTAATCAAGTTTCCAGTCACAATTTTATCAGGTTAGAAAACCTGGATAGTATATGGATTCAAGATATTTGACCCGTAATGATAACCATAGTCTGCCTTCATAGCAGGTATTGTCGATAAATACATAAATCCAAGATTCCCTAGCCTCTGTGGTTACAAATTATGAAACTTAGTAGTTTTCATTTGTATGATATAAATATATACATCCTACTTACAGTGAATAAGTCAGATAATAAAAAGTTTTGAATGGTTCAATATAAGTAACATAAGAATAACTCTATAAGCTGGAGACACAAAAACAAACTGCATGAATTAGACCATATAGAAGGTGGAAAAATTATTAAATATAGTCCATCAATAGAAAACCAGATAAGGCCGCAATATCAGCCTGCGTTCGTTTGTGTCCCTCATGCCGAATGCCCTTATGTATGCATTCATATAACCACTTAGTATATTAGGAAAGAAATATTTCCAACCTTTACAAGTTCAAACATAAAACCTTACTGTGAGTAGTAAACCAGGTCCAAACATGAAGTTCTCAGTTGTAAAGATACATGTCAAATATTGATGTAACCACGTGAATCCAAAATTATCCAGTCGTGACTACCCCAAGTAATGAAATAAAAAGACAACAGAAATCCTGTTTACGTCATCGCCACTTAGAACATAAGGCCAAACATAAGGATTACGTTTAAGCAAAACGTTAGCGTGTAGTGGCAATAAAAAACAAATAAAGAAATGAAGTTGCATACCAGATATACCCTGCTCTGCTGCTCAGCTCCAGAATTCTCCTCAGACAAGTAAAAAAATAAATCCGTTGGAAGAAATCTGTTGATTCATCTACCACCACATTATATTCATGAAAGCTCAGATTTAGAAAGGCATTGAATGTGGGTATTTCCCAACCAAAATCCAACTGCTTAAAAAGCTCAAATGTTCAAGGAGAAAAAAATATATCCATAAAGTTCCAAATAGGTCACGAGGAAAGCAAAATAAGACCCAAAAGGTGCATCTTTTGGTCAGTAGGTGCCACAGGCCAACCGCAGAGAGAAAAAGGAAACTCAGACAGAAAAAAACCTCTGCGAGTACAGCAGCTGCACAGTCTCAGTCAAAATCAAAGCTGTCCACAAAATTAAGAGACCAGCATACAGTGGCAGCAAAATAATCCTTTATTGTTAGAGTGCCCTATGCACATAAAACAAGAACAGACTGGTTTTGGCTTTACATTTACATAGCCTTCATCAGTGTTAATGTATAATTACTTTATCATTCTTTAAAGGACATGTAACCAATTGAAGATGCTAATTAAGCCCTGGTTTAAAGAGACCTCCTAATTTAACAATCCATTTTTTCTCCATACTATTTAATAATTCATGCCACCCTAATTTATTGTTTCTAGGTCTTTCTATTTTATCTATGATGGTAAAAGTAAATATAGCATTTTTATATGTTATGGTATGTTTATATAGGGCATTGGTTTCTTTATGATGTTTAATGTCGCTAAGATGTTCAGAAATGAAAGGTACTAAAGGACAGTGTGTAACATCATTGGAATATTTTGACATCCGACATCGGACTTAATCAAATTCTGGGGGAATAGATGCTACTTTTCTTTTAAGAAAGGTAAAAATCTTGCTGCCTACTTCAATCATTATAAACACGGTCAATTTGATAAAAAGAAATATATCCAAACTATTTTGTTAGGAGACCCCTTAATTGGTTGTCACCCATGTGGTCACTGTGTTCACTGTCCTAGAATTATAAAAACCAAAAGGTTTAGCAGTCAAAATACCCCTCAAGTTTATGATATTTCATTTTTTGCAAATTGTCTTACAGACTGGGTGGTTTATCTAGCTAGTTGCAACTGTTCAGCATTCTATATAGGGCAAACTTTGAGACCCCTTAAATTTAGAATTTCTGAACATCTTAGCGACATTAAACATCATAAAGAAACCAATGCCCTATATAAACATACCATAATACATAAAAATGCTATATTTAATTTTACCATCATAGATAAAATAGAAAGATCAAGAAACAATAAATTAAGGTGGCATGAATTATTAAATAGTATGCAGAAAAAATGGATTATTAAATTAGGAGGTCTCTTTAAACCAGGGCTTAATGAGCATCTTTAATTGGTCACATGTCCTTTAAACTATGTATTTAAAGAATGATTCAGTAATTATATATTAACACTGATGAAGGCTATATAAATGTAAAGCTAAAACCAGTCTGTTCTTGTTTTATGTGCATTGCGCACTCTAACAATAAAGGATTATTTTGCTGCCACTGTATGCTGGTCTCTTAATTTTGCGGGCAGCTATTAAAGATATGAACCAGTAAGATAAACACTTCTATTCTTTTGTCCATTTATTATACCAGTGAAAAGACTGTTAACTTTCATATGCAATTTCTAAAGTATTTTTTGTGTTATAAGCTTCAAATGTATAGCTGATATTTCATGTTGTTAAGAAAAAAGTTGTTTCCATACTCAGGACTGTCATATATCTAAAATGCTGAGAAAGAACCATGCTGATACATACCAAGTTAAATAGCTGAGGATTTGTACTTTAACTTACATCCATCCTTAACATTCCCATGGTTTTGTGCATGTTAGGACATTTAATTTTACTTTACGCTATTCCTAATGAAATCCTGAGACATCATTAATGATAGTAAACTAGAAAGCTGAATGCATGATATATAAAGTTTAGTGTAAAATGTGCATTTTCATGATACATGATAAAATTTGTGTGCAATTGTCCATGACTTAATGATTGTGCAAATAATGACTTTAAAAGCATCAGTGAAATAGATGTTTTATATAGTCATTGCATTATAACAAAGAATTTGGCATGAGATGATATGAATTAGCGAATCAAATTATTTTCTTTATCTAGATTTGCCACTGGAATATTTAAATTACAGCTATGCCAATATCAACTAGTTGGCAGAATTTTTCATTTTCATACCAACCAACATAAATAAGATTAAATGGATTTTATTCCAGAGCATTCTCAGAATAGAATATACCTTTCACTAATTTGAAAGACAAAGGACAATTAGGATATACAAGGATTCTAATCATAGCCACTTTGGCAATATTATAATATAAATTCTGCATAATCATAAATAGTTGGTACTAAAAATCATCAATACTTTCTTGCTCCCCTCCTTCATGTATGAGACCCCCATCCTCCGTAACCTTCACATGATTCAAAAAAAGCTGCAATCATGCTATTACAAAATTGTTAAATTTGCAACTGGCTTATTTCATCGCATACATCACTGTTATGCCTTCAATGAATTAAATTGGCTAGATTTCTCCCAATACCTTTATTATATACAACTAACTCAGCTACATAAAATAATATATAAACCAGACAGTTGTCCAGCATTAAAACCTATCCTACAGCTATATACCCCATTCAGAAGTCTCTGCTCTACTAATAAACAGCTTTTAGAAGTATATAAACCTAATAAAAGAGCAGGTCAAAGCCTTACTTTTTTACCATTGCAAACCCATGGAATACCCTGCCCACCAATATCAGTATCATATACTCCTTTAAGACAAAAAACTCAAAATAATCACAGACTATTAGAAACAAAAGTGAGTACCACTGCGAGCAATTTCAATGAAAAAATTAACAAGTGATCCTTAAAAAAACACAGGTTTAATGAGCGCTTTTGGTGGAAACTGTGTCCCACCTTCATCAGATAACTACAAATCAATTAGAGAACCTTTTATATGCATAATATATATCCTAATTAATCAATTAAAAAGAATGCTTGTCTTTAAAGGGCTAGAAAATAATATTATACAAACCTAAAAAAAACATAAAAAACGATAAAATCAAACTTTTATATTCATAAAAACTACTTATATAAATGCATATTAATATAGGATTTAATTTACATCTGTCTAATATATACAGCAAATATTATTCAGTATATATAAATCGACATATATATATATATATATATATATATATATATATATATATATATATAGTTGCAAAAACAAATATAAAAAATGTGTGTAATATTCGAACAACATGTAAAATAATACATTATATATGTACACTGATATAAACATAAAAAGAATGAGCCATTAGACTAATACCAAAAGCTGATGCATCTACAAATAAACAGCCAAAATTAACTATATAACATCTCTAATATAACTATTATTTAAAATTTAGAATCATTGTCACTCGTCTTAAAGGAGCATTAGGTATAAACCACAGGTTATATACACTAAAATACACCATATTGTGCTTAATGGCTATGAAGCTAATAAATAAAAACACATACATGATATGCTTAATAAACGGATAAGAATCAATATATGCAATAAAATACCAAACTTTTTCATCTACTCAGGGCTAAATGTTTAAGAATACTTTTTATAGATATGTATTCGTTTAGACCGGAATATATATGTGCTTCGGTTCTAATCTGCCACATAATTTCATCGATCTTCAGATTTACCTGCCAGGGGCCTCCTCTATGATCAGGATCCCTTTGTTGCAAGACAGAAAACTTGAAGCTATGATCAGGGAAGTCAACTATGCCTAGCCAGAGCATTATGCTTATCTTTTTTAGAGATAGCATAACAATGTTCATAAATACGTTGTTTTAATTTTCTCTCAGTCTTTCCGATATAAAATACGGAATACTGGTAACATATTGCAATGTATATAACAGCTTTTCTATGACAATTGTACCTTCCTTTAATATGATAGACATAATTTTTTATTTTAATTTTTCTATCCACAAAAATATTTTATTTTTATTTTATTTTTGTGGATAGAAAAATTAAAAAAAATAAAAAATCATAGCTTCAAGTTTTCTGTCTTGCAACAAAGGGATCCTGATCATAGAGGAGGCCCCTGGCAGGTAAATCTGGAGATCGATGAAATTATGTGGCAGATTAGAACAGAAGCACATATATATTCCGGTCTAAACGAATACATATCTATAAAAAGTATTCTTAAACGTTTAGCCTGAGTAGATGAAAAAGTTTGGTATTTTATTGCATATATTGATTCTTATCCGTTTATTAAGCATATCATGTATGTGTTTTTATTTATTAGCTTCATAGCCATTAAGCACAATATGGTATATTTTAGTGTATATAACCTGTGGTTTATACCTAATGTTCCTTTAAGACGAGTGACAATGATTCTAAATTTTAAATAATAGTTATATTAGAGATGTTATATAGTTTGTTTTGGCTGTTTATTTGTAGATGCATCAGCTTTTGGTATTAGTCTAATGGCTCATTCTTTTTATGTTTATATCAGTGTACATATATAATGTATTATTTTACATGTCGTTCGAATATTACACACATTTTTTTATATTTGTTTTTGCAACTATATATATATATATATATATATATATATATATATATGTTGATTTATATATACTGAATAATATTTGCTGTATATATTATATTTGCTGTATATATTAGACAGATGTAAATTAAATCCTATATTAATATGCATTTACATAAGTAGTTGTTATGAATATGAAAGTTTGATTTTGTCGTTTTTTATGTTTTTTTTAGGTTTGTATAATATTATTTTCTAGCCCTTTAAAGACAAGCATTCTTTTTAATTGATTAATTAGGATATATATTATGTATATAAAAGGTTCTCTAATTGATTTGTAGTTATCTGATGAAGGTGAGATTAAACCTGTGTTTTTTAAGGATCACTTGTTTGTCTTTTCGTTGAAATTGCTCGCAGTGGTACTCGCTTTTGTTTCTAATACTCCTTTAAGACCTTCAAACATTTTTGTGTCCTTCTAAAGACAGTTTATATCAAACTGAGCCCTGTACAATATTTGTGACTACTGTCAGAATGGTGGAAGGGTTGCCTGCCTGGAAACACAACCGCATAGTATGCTCTAATATCCAGGAACTGGTAGACACAACTAAAATTAAAAGTTTTGTTTCCAGAAACACAAAAGATATTAGAACCATCCGAATAATCTTAATTCCTGTAGCCTGCCACAACTATGAATGTAACTGAGATTCGGTCACTGCAAGGTAAAAGCTCGATACCTGGGAAGCAGAACTTCTGGCATTAAGAGAACATTTGGATGACCTTATAAATTGCTATCAGTAAAATAATTTGTGACTGCAGGGACTGAAGGCAGGAATGTGTGGGACTAATCGGAAAATATACCTCAGAGGTGTTGGGCCTTCCTGTAGATATCATTATTGAGTAAGCTGACAGGACAAAGCATCTCATGCTGCTAGCAACACAACCACCTCACTTGTGGGCTGCACCCCCACACCTCCCCTACTTATATATTTTAACTCCAAGATCGCACTACAGTGGGGATATGGATGGATTTCCAATCCCACTGTACCGCGATCTCCATGCAGATAGTCGAATTACCTTATGCGAATGCGGTAGTGCATTCGCATAAATGTAATTCGACTATCTCACCCACTTTCTTTTTGTGCTCAACATTCTTATGAATGGTGTTCGCACAAACAATAGTAAACACACACACACACACACACACACACACATATATATATATATATATATATATATGTATATATATATATATATATATATATATATATATATATATATAGGTCCACTTCAAAATCCTGAATCTCAAAATCTTGAAATTAAAAATACTGAAACCAAAATCTGTAAACCTCAAAATACTGAAACTCAAAATACTGAAAACTCAAAATACTGAAATACACAGGATACCAACACATTATATTCCAGCACAAGTACATACTGAAACAAATAAAACACAAACCATATTAATGTTCTCCACCTGCACCTCCCTGTGGGGGGGGGGCTGCATCCCCCACACCCCCTGCTACTTAAATATATCAACTCCAAAACTCCACTTTAGTGTAGTGAAGTGCAATCTCAGAGTTTATATATTTAAGTAGCAGGGGATGTGGGGGTGCAAGGGGGCTTGTCCCCCTCCCTATACTTGCAGAAGAGTAATATGTTTCTATATGTAGTTCTGCTGTAATATAGTTGTGCTGCTGTACTGTGTTTTTTTGATATTTTGAGTTTCAGTATTTTGAACTTTAGAGATTTTGGTCTTACTATTTTGAATTTAGAGATTTTGAGATTCAGGATTTTGAAGTGGACTCACACACACACACACACACACACACACACACATATATATATATATATATATATATATATATATATATATATATATATATATATATAAAACCTAAAATGTTAAACGATTGGTAAAACAGATGAACACAGTAATCGGGACTATTAACAGAAATTCACATGATGTAGTTGAAATCAATAGGATATATTACTGTGCAGCTAAACTAATAAAAGAAAAACTGTTACCACAAAATATAGAGCAACCAAGGAAATGAAAACAACAAGTAGAATGCAACCATGGAAACATCAAAAAGAGGAAACTATGAGGAAATTAAACAAGAAGCATCACTGTTAGAAGAATTTAGAAGAGAGAATAAATCATCAAAACTACTTACAAAGATAGACATGGCAGAAATAGAGCACAGTGTCAAAGCTGACCAGAATCTATCATACACTATTTTCAAATAATAAACTAAAGCTATTAGCACATGCAGAAAAACATAGAAGATATGCATGTAAATATAAAAAAACTGTACAAAATAAACAATTCATTCATTACTAAAAAAATTTATAGAGAAATCGGAAATAAAATAAAAGGAATAGAAACAGCACCCCCAAAAAATAAAAGAACTCATTTATGGATCGCACTAATCTCAAAGCAGTGAGACATATTTGCGCTGTAAAGTTAGTATTTGTTGTGGGCCACTACCACAGCCATATAGATAGGCCGTAGATGTTGGATTCCCCTATATGTAGTGAAGAAGTAGGAAACCATTTAACCTACAAACTGCCCAATTTATTGCCCATATTTTCTTAATGGTAGTAATTTAAACTCAGTCATAGAGATTTCAAAGTTTCAGCTAAGACAAGGTTGCAAGGATCAGTGATAAATTTATTATGGACCTACAAACTCAAGTGGCTGAGGTGTACACTCTTACAGTGAAATTAGCCAGATTTATGGAGAGATATAACTCATCACTTCAGATTTTACAAGAGGCATTTATATAAACTCTTTTCAGACAAAGCATCCCTAGATCTATAGAGGATTACCCTGCAAATCCTAGAACTATTCAGAAAAAAAAAAACAGAAATTTTTAATTGGGTGAATAAAAGTTCTGTAGTGGTGATACACAGATATTGACAATGGCTTTTACCAAAGAGTTTGCCAACTCTGACTCATATTATTGCAAATTCTCTTATCTAAGACCCGTTTGAGTTGCCATCTCCATTTAGGGTCATATCTTTTCCTCTGTTGTTGACTTTGCAGAGATCCACTTTGATGAGGCCTGTTGTTATTCCAGAAATAATGGGAGTTATGAGGACCACCCTGCCTGGGAAAAGTTACTGCACCTGATGCCCTGATGGACAATCTCCATGAACTGTTATACATTCATATGTCCCCTATAGTCCAAACATTAGTCATTACTATTAAAGATACAAGGAAGTTACTGCTGTCTTGAGTGATTCCTGTATTATCGTTTATCACAAAGGAGTCCAAATAGAGAGTGACAAAATCATCAGGAAAAGGAGAATAATACCGTTGTATTACTGGAACGGAATTCACCCTCAAGTCTTGGTGAATACCTTCACGTGCTAAACACTGTTCTTACAAAATTCCCAAGACAAAAGTGATATATAGCTTGTATTTTATATGGCATATATCATGATGAAAGGTAGGTTAAAAAATAAAAAAAAAAGACTGGGTGCACAGGTCCTAGGGTAAAAAGAAGTGTGCAGTCCTGCTGTACGCACTGATGCCAGGACTGGAACAAGACACTGTAGAATTCGCAGGACATGGAAACATCTCTGCCACAGGGCTAGGCCAGGCACACAGGAGTATGGCCCACCTATGGCAGACATATGTAGTCTACAAAACCCACAAAAATTGACGGGCCAAAGAAAAGGTGTAGAATGAAAAACTGGACTGTTGAGGAATAGGAAGACATTATGTAGCAAGACAAATGCTATGCAAAAAGAAGTATACCTGAAGTTTATAGCATTAGTACATGATTGTGACTGAATATGAAGTCATAATAATTGATTGTCTAAAAGTCTTTATTGCTATTGTCTCACATTCAGAACATGCCATTAACTATTTTATCATGTAACATTTTGAATTTTTTTTCTGTAATTTGTAAAATGTTCTTTCTTACATACCATTCAAACTAACAAGACTGTTTCTGTTCTTTCAATAGATTTTGTGTGCATAGCTGCACAAGGTAAGTATGTAATCTGCTTTCAGAGTATGCATTTATTCTACTCTGTTCAACTGTCATTTCATGTGCCCATGATTACTGATGCATTTTTACCCACTCAAGCTATAATGTACATTATTTCACAAAAATCCTCTAAATTTGTATATTACATAAGCACAAAGTGAATTTATTGCTAGAAATATATATATTTTTTCCTAGAGTAGCAGTGGCATGCCTTCCTGTTTGCTAGAGTTGCTATAATGACCCTTTGCTATTCCCATCCTTTTATTGACTGCAATTTATCAGCCTCAGGTCATGAAGCACTTCCACTTTTTTAAGGTGATTTAAACTGCAGTGCCCATTTTTAACCAGATTTGCTAGAGATGGAATATTTGGCATCATCTTAATGCAGTATCTTCACTGAGTAAAAGGAATGGGCCTTTTATGTAAACAATACAAAGAGTTTCATTTCCTTCTGATCTGCATCACAAAGTGATATCAACGAATGGATCTGCATTATTCTGTGTGACCTCATATCTAGGAGAGTATCTAATTGGGGCCCTGTAAAATTAGGTGTTTTTGGAACAAAGGCATGTAGCTTAAATTGCAGTAAGAAGTGTACCATCCTCTTTGGAAAAAAATAACAAGAGATGTGTTGATTTTGCTTCAAATGTGGGGATAGGGTCACGTTACTAAGTTTTATGATGATAACACTGAAGAAAATACTATTAGTAATATGAAAACTGAAATGCATGTTTAAGTGAAGTGATCCCTATAGATTGTGACATGAGTAAATGTAAATGACCACGCCTTGCTTCAAATCATTGTGTTGCAAATAAGCTAGTAATGTGTGCTTTATTTTTATAAGGCTGGAAGTTCAAAACTGACAAATTCTTGAAGTATGTTTACCTTGTCAAGTGTTCCCTGGTGCGTAATATCAAAGAAAAATGCAAGGAATCTGCATTCACAGTGTCAAAGAACAATAGCCTCATATTCCTGCATAAATTCAGACAATTCTAGGAAAATTGTTATATCCTATGGCTGTAAACATTAAATTTCCACATGATATAATATTATGAAAATATTTTACACATTTTGGAACAACAAACAAAATGTGGAAGAGAGCATCCAAAGATACAGTGCAACAGGCTACTATATTTAACTCAAAAGAGGTATAGCTGCTGCTTGATATATCCATTCACTATAAAAAGGTGGGGGCAAGGCAGAGACACCAGTATATAGAGTCATAATCAACAACAAGAGAAGGGAGTTGGCACAGAATCTACAAAAGGTGCTAGAGTTTTGCTGTATATAAAAAGGATTCTCGCTGTTATCAAAAGTAAGCTGTAACAATAGAGCAACTTAAATCAAAATATGTAAACGATTTCAGTATAGATACTGAAGGTGAACTAAAAGACAACTCTGAAATAAAAATCAGTACAATTCAGAAGTCAGTACTGGGACTTACAAACAATATTAACAAAGAAACTCACACAAAATAGAAGATGTTGAACACCTACACAGGAAAAATCTCTAAAAGCAGACTAGGCAAGAAAATATAGAGTTCTGATCATATTTCTTCTAATATTAGGCAGAACATTTAAATAAATGCAAACTCTAATCAATAGCTATCTGTAATCCAAGGAAAAAGTACACCTGCTGACTATTTTTGCTCTGATATGCCCTTTGCATTTAGGAGGAGCATTATAAAGAAAAAAAGTGATAGGATGGTATTCACTTCCTCGAAGATTGAGGAAAAGCAACCTAAATGAAATGAAGGCTCTCAATAAGCCTGCGCTAAAGGCAGTGACAGTAGAGCAGGAAGGTAGATTTTATTTAGACTTACTTTTGCAGGGGTTGACAGATAATATACAATAGTGTCAGTGTTTTTTGAGTGAAGTAGCTAAACCTTCTACCTTAAGGCAAGGTACTGAAGAAAGAAATTTTTTGTTACTGATATTACACATAAGTAACATAAACTTAGAAAAAACACAATGGGAAGATGATACAAGACAGAAGATAATCAAAGTTGTAGAGGAAGATGGTAAACAGGATGCACTTTATCATTTCTTACTCTTGAGTTAAAAGATGACATCATATATAGAGTAAGCAAAGAAAGGGAAGAGATTTGACAATGATTACTACTACCAGCACCTTAAAGGACACTGGCAATGAAGCTAGCCCATAGTACGATGTTGCCGGATAATTAGGAATAGACAAAAATAAAGAAAGAGTAGTGCCCAGACTTTACTGACTGGACTCGATGAAAAATCTTGTACAGAATGCCACAAAAATGCACCTCATCTTGGAGGTCAAAGTCCTTTGATCAAAATGATTACATACAGATGCTCATTCAGTGTATTGCTTCAAGCATTGATGGTGTACTTGTAAAATTTAACCATAGGGGTCAGTGCCTTATAGACTATGCTACTAAATTTCTTTAAGCAGTGTCATTACATAAAGTTAATACTCTGGCTATTGTCAGAGAACTGCTACTTTATTCTCCAGAGAAAGTATCACAAAAGAAATACTAATCCAGGCATATCATTTAACTCGATGGTTCTCCATTATTGCATCAGTGCTTTCATGTCATACAATTTAATAAATACATCACTCTATCACCCAAAGATTGATGAGTTGGTAGATAAGTTTAATAAAACTATAATGTCTGTGCTAAGGAATGTTATCGATGCAGATGCTAAAAACCAAGAACAGTTATTACTCTGCTTGATATATGTAAATTACACAGATGCCACAAACTTCAAATACCTTTATATTTTTTGAGCTTTTGTTTGATAAGCATCAGAGGACTGCTTGGCATTGTTAAGGAAACTTTTGAAGAAGAAGAAGAAAAGTCGTAATTTAAAAGTGTAGCAGAACACTATGTTAGTTTGTAGGGCACATTAAACCTGGTAATGTAAAGGAGCAGATGCAGAGATCTTGAGAGATTTAACAATGGCTTTAATATAAGAATCCCTCACATAGAGACTTTAACCCAGGATATAAGCTACTAGTGGTGTTGTCCTCTATGGAAAACAAATATTTGGCCAAATGGCAGGGGCCATTTGAGGTGACTGAAATAATAAATGCAATAAGAGGTAAGGTTAAACATTCAGGAAGAAAAGACAGAACACATTTATTGCAATTATGCAGAAAAGCTATGGAAGGATCCAAAGAATTCTGCAGAGAGCTTGCAAGCTGAAATATATAAAGGGAACACCAATGAGCCTTTACCTGAAGTACAGTTAAATATAAATATGTCAATACTACAAACGAAATAAGCTAGAAATTATGGATTTATCTTAAGAAATAAAGGATTGTTTTTAGAAATTACTGGGAAAACTAAATTGACAGAACATAATACTGAAAGAGCACCTGGAATGAAGGTTAGACTAAGTCTGTGCACAGTACAAGAGTCACATAAACAGTAATAGAAGTTACAGAAATGTTCAGAATATACATGAAAGACAATTCTTTGGTTCCTGGAACATCCCAAAATGTTGCATACTAAATCTAACAGAAGCATTAGATTCGCTAATGACGTCTGGCAACTAAAAATGATCTCAAAGTTTGATAGTTTGATAACAGCCCTAAGGCCAGAGTTCATGTGTTACTAGAGATCTTAGGGAAGACCAGAGACTTTATACCACCGTATTGAGCAAGTATTAATGGCTGATACCACCTATTCCTCTTCTAACCTCTCATGGTTTATTTCAGTACTCAGTGCTAACACTGTGCCTGCATGATGCATCAGCTAACTTGTAGCTGCAGATGGATAATATATTAAAGTTTCACTCACACTACATTCTGGCATATCTGGATATTGTACTCATCTACTTAGAGGTATTGGAGTGCTACTTTCTAAAAGTGCAGGTTGTGTTAGAATCTGTAAGACAGGCAGGCTTCACTGTAAATGGTAAGAAATATAAACTGGACATGGTGGAAGGCAAGCATGTAGAATACCTTATAGGAGGCTGGGTGGTAAGACCCAAGCTAAAAAAAACAGAGGTCATGAAAACTGGGATTTTCTAGCCACTAAAATATAGTTGGGGGTGCATTTATATATTTGTGTAGTTTGGGATTAGCTTTGTACTACATAATGATTGTATCTAATTTTGTGAATACTGACTACCCTTTGATAGATGTAAGACAGAGAAAGCTCCTCTTACATATCACTGAATGAAATAAAAACAATCTTATTATATTCTGAACCTTTGTTTTTGACCTCTTAACTTTGATAAAGTGTTCTACTTATAAACTATTATATCTGAGGTAGGCTCGGTAGGAGCAACTTCCCAAGAGAGCCAAGGTGAATAATATCCTTATGTGCTATATTAGCAGAAAGCCAGCTAATATTTCAAGAAGGCATTCTGCAGTGAAAGAGAGTTTTTAGCAGTAATGTTGGGATTTTCTGTCATAAAGTACTATCTTTCTGGTAG